>NW_023269665.1:139209-235101 GCF_004353265.1 Vitis riparia | reverse complement strand
CTTCATGTATCTTTTTCAGTTCTAGCTCCTCTAATCTTCTTGTCATAGCTGCAAATTTTGCTTTCATATCAACATCTTCATTCAAGGTGTACATCCCAGCCTTAGCATTGAAAGCATTCGGTTGAGACTTCATCTTCCCCACTTCTCCTTTGTTTGGTTCATCCCATCCTCTTGAAACTTTAGCCACATAACTCAAGAAATCCATAGCTTCCTCTAGATTCTTACTCATGAAATCTCCTCCACACATTGTCTCGAGGAGTTGCTTCATTGAGGAAGACATCCCATCATAGAAATAACTCACCAATAGCCATGTATCAAAACCATGGTAAGAATAAGCATTGATGGCTTCCATGTATCTTTCCCAACACTCATAGAATTTCTCATTCTCTTTAGCTGAGAAGTTTGAAATTTGCCTTTTCAAGCCATTTGTTCTGTGAGTATGAAAAAACTTTTTGAGGAATTCAGCTTGTAAATCATTCCAAGTACGGATACTCCTTGGCCTTAAAGAATTCAGCCAAATCTTGGCCTTATCCTTTAAAGTAAAAGGAAATAGCTTAAGCCTTATCAAGTCGATTGAAGCTCCTCCCTCTTGGAATGTATTACAAACATCTTCAAATTCCTTGATATGTGCATAGGGATTCTCACTTTCCATCCCATGGAAAGTTGGTAAAAGTGGAACAATATTCCATTGCTAGATATGATTAAACAAGTTCCAATATATGCAAAATTCCTAAAGGATTGTGTACTATCAAAAGAGGGTTGAATGTGAATAAGGAAGCCTTCTGGACTGAGCAAGTAAGTGCTATCATACAATGTAAGTCTCCTTTGAAGTACAAAGATCCGGGATGTCCTACCATTTCAATCATGATTGGAAGAAAGGTAGTGGAGAAAGCTTTGTTAGACTTGGGAGCAAGTGTGAATTTGCTACCATACTCTGTCTACAAGCAATTGGGACTTGGTGAATTGAAGCCAACGTCAATCACTCTATCTCTAGCAGATAGATTAGTGAAAATTCCAAGGGGGATAATTGAAAATGTCTTAGTTCAAGTTGATAATTTCTACTATGCAGTAGACTTTGTTGTTCTTGATACGGACCCCATTGTCAAGGAAGCTAATTATATCCCTATCTTCCTTGGAAGGCTATTCCTTGCTACATCAAATGCAATTATAAATTGTAGGAATGGACTCATGCAACTCACTTTTGGCAACATGACACTAGAGCTCAATATCTTCTATATGTCCAAAAAGCTAATCACTCCGGAAGAAGAAGAAGGTCCAGAAGAGGTGTGCATTATTGACACTTTAGTGGAGGAGCACTGTAATAAAAATATGCAAGACAAGTTGAATGAAAGTCTTAGGGATCTTGAACAAGGGTTGCCTGAACCCTCTGATATGCTTGTTACTCATAAGGTTGGAGGAGGAGAGAAGAAATTCTACCTTTATTCAATAAAGAGGAGGCACAAGAAGCTGCTAAAAAAGAGATCTCAAAGCTCAATCTGAAGCCTCTGCCCACTGAGTTGAAATATACATACCTAGAAGAGAATAAACAATGCCCTATTGTTATATTTTCATCTCTTACTACTCCTCGGGAGAAGTGGCTACTTGAAGTTCTCAAGAGGTGTAAGAAAGCAATAGGATGGCAAATATCTTACTTGAAAGGCATTAGTCCTTTGGTTTGTACACATCATATATACATGGAATAAGAAGCTAAACCAATTCGTCAACCTCAAAGAAGATTGAATCCTCATTTGCAAGAGGTGGTCCGAGCTGAGGTTCTGAAGCTACTTCAAGCAAGTATTATTTACCCCATATCTGACAGCCCTTGGGTAAGTCCTACTCAAGTGGTACCAAAGAAGTCAGGGATTACTGTGGTTCAAAATGAAAAGGGAGAAGAAATTGCTACACGCCTCACTTCAGGTTGGAGGGTGTGTATTTATTATAGAAAACTGAATGCTATGACAAGGAAGGATCATTTTCCATTACCATTTATCGATCAAGTGTTGGAGTGAGTCTCTGGCCATCCTTTCTATTGTTTCTTGGACATTTACTCCGGGTATTTTCAATTTGAAATTGATGTTGAAGATCAGGAGAAGACCACTGTCACATGTCCATTTGGAACATAGGCCTATAGAAGAATGCCTTTTGGTTTATGCAATGCACCTGCAACATTCCAAAAATGTATGCTAAGTATTTTCAGTGATATCGTGGAGCGAATTATGGAGGTTTACATGGATGACATCACCATATATGGAAGTACATTTGAAGAATGCTAAGTCAACTTGGAAGCGGTTCTTAATAAATGCATTGAAAAAGACTTGGTGCTCAACTGGGAGAAATGCCATTTTATGGTACAGTAAGGAATTGTCCTTGGCCATATCATCTCCAAGAAAGGCATTGAAGTTGATAAAGCAAAGGTGAAACTTATTATCAAATTGCCATCCCCAACAACTGTAAAAGGAGTAAGGCAATTCCTTGGCCATGCAGGGTTTTACAGGAGGTTTATAAAAGATTTCTCTAAGCTTTCAAAGTCTCTTTGTGAACTTTGGCTAAGGATGCTAAGTTTATATGGGATTAAAGATGTCAAAGGAGTTTTGATCAACTAAAGCAATTCTTGACAACTGCTCCAATAGTGAGGGCTCCTAACTGGAAACTACCTTTTGAAGTGATGTGTGATGCCAGTGACTTTGCTATAGGAGTTGTGCTTGGCCAAAGAGAAGATGGAAAACCCTATGTGATCTACTATGCAAGCAAGACATTGAATGAAGCTCAAAGGAACTACAGAACTACAGAAAAAGAATTGTTAGTTGTAGTGTTTGCCTTAGACAAGTTTCGTGCTTATCTAGTAGGATCTTTCATCATTGTTTTCACTGACCATTTAGCCTTGAAGTATTTATTGACAAAGCAAGATGCAAAAGCAAGGTTAATTAGATGGATTCTTTTGTTACAAGAGTTCGATCTCCAAATCAAAGACAAGAAAGGAGTGGAGAATATGGTAGCTGACCACCTTTCAAGGTTGGCTATAGCACACAATTCCCATGTCTTACCTATTAATGATGACTTTCCTAAAGAATCACTTATGCTGCTGGCAAAAACTCCTTGGTATGCTCATATTGCTAACTATCTAGTTACTGGTGAAGTTCCAAATGAGTGGAAAGCACAAGACAGGAAGCACTTCTTTGCAAAGATTCATGTTTATTATTGGGAAGAACCTTTCGTTTTCAAGTATTATGCAGATCAAATTATAAGAAAGTGTGTCCTTGAAGAAGAACAACAAGGAACCCTCAGCCATTGCCATGAGAATGCATGGGGAGGCCACTTTGCCTCTTAGAAAATAGCCATGAAGGTGTTGCAATCAGGGTTTAGTTGGCCATCACTTTTTAAAGATGCCTACACCATGTGTAAGAGCTGTGATAGATGCCAAAGGTTCGGGAAGCTAACAAAAAGAAATCAAATGCCCTTGAACCCCATTCTAATAGTTGATCTCTTTGATGTTTGGGGCATTGACTTCATGAGACCTTTCCCAATGTCTTTTGATAACTCTTATATCTTGGTAGGGATAGACTATGTTTCTAAATGGGTTGAGGCAATCCCCTGTAAACACAATGATCATAGGGGGGTTCTCAAATTTCTCAAAGAGAACATCTTCTCAAGATTTGGGGTGCCCAAGGCCATAATCAGTGATGGAGGTACTCATTTTTGCAACAGACCTTTTGAAACCCTATTAGCCAAGTATGGAGTTAAGCATAAGGTAGCTACACCTTATCACCCTCAAACTTCCGTGCAAGTTGAGCTACCAAACAGGGAAATCAAGAACATATTGATGAAGGTGGTGAACACGAGCAGAAGAGATTGGTCTATTAAGCTCCATGATTCACTTGGGCATATATAACAGCTTACAAGACTAATATTGGCATGTCTCCCTATCGCCTAGTCTATGGTAAAGCATGCCATCTCCCTGTGGAAGTTGAATACAAGGCTTGGTAGGTAATCAAGAAGTTAAACATGGACTTGATCAGAGCCGGGGCGAAGAGGTGCTTAGACCTTAATGAGGTGGAGGAATTAAGAAATGATGCTTACATCAATTCCAAAGTTGCAAAACAGAGGATGAAGAGGTGGCATGATCAATTAATCTCCAACAAAGAATTCCAGAAAGGACAAAGAGTCTTACTCTATGACTCAAGACTCCATATCTTTCCTGGGAAACTGAAGTCAAGGTGGATAGGCCCTTTCATTATTCACCAAGTGCATCTCAATGGAGTGGTGGAATTACTGAATTCCAACGGCATTGGCACCTTTAAAGTCAATGGTCATTGTCTCAAACCATTCATTGAGTCATTCAAGCAAGAAAATGAGGAGATCAACATCCTTGAGCCACAAAAGGCCTAATCAAAAAGGGGTTAGATGGACTTGGTCTCACCAAAGTCCATATTTTTTGGTTAATTTTGTTAATTAAAGAGCTTTATTAATTGTTTCGATTTTAATTTTGGTCTTAATTTGAGTTATTTATATGTAACTTATACTTTTTGAATGATCTAATTTAGGAGGAATTACAAAAGACATGAAGAAAGGTCTCTGGGAGCTAAAAGAAGCTCAGAAGCAAGAAAAATTCAAAGGTTTGCGAGATTTTGCAGCCCAAGAGAGGCCCCTGCGAAATTGATCATCTGCTGCGAAATGATTTCGTAGCCATAAGGTGCCTGTTGCGAAATCAAGGGATGGCTGCGAAAATGGCCCTCTGCTGCGAAATGATTTCGCAGCCCCATAACTACCCCCTGCGAAACCACCCCTTGGCACACGAGTACCATTTCGCAGCCCATACCCCCATTTCGCAACTGCGAAATCCTCTGCAAAATCCTTAAAGCCTTAAAAATCTAATTTTTGTAGACCAAGCCCCATTTCGCAGCTAGTTTTGTAACTGCGAAACCACCCCTTGGCACACGAGTGCCAAACTCAAGGTACACCAGCTAGGCACGCAATCATGCACCTACAGCCCTAAGCTCACGACCTAAAGTCATTCATGTCAATCATAGCCTTGAGTTGTTCATAGTATTTAGAGCCTTAAGCTCATGACTCTGAGTTTTTAGTGTCATCAACAACCCTAAGCTGTACATAGTATCTGAGCCCTAAGCTCACAACTGAGAGTCATTCATGTCCACCATAGCCCAGTGTTGTTCATTCCATCTAGAGCCCTGAGCTCATGACCCAAAGTAGCTCATGTCATCTATAGCCTTGAGTTGTTTGTAGCATTTAGAGTCTGGTAATCATGACCACGAGTCGTTCATGTCAACCACAACAAAGAGTTGTTCATCGCATCTAGAGCTTGAGCTCAGGACTTAGAGTAGCTTAAGTCATCCACAGCCTTGAGTTGCTCATAGCATCTAGATTATTGAGCTCTTAACCTAGAGTCATTCATGTAAACCATAGCTCTAAGTTGTTCATAGTATCATGAGCCCAGAGCTCACAACCTAGAGTAATTCATGTCAACCATATAACTTATAGTTGTTCATAGCATTTAAAGCCCTTAGCTCACAACCTAGAGTTGCTCTTGTCATCCATAATCTTGAGCTATTCATGGTATCTTAAACCTTGAGCTCACCGGATCCTAAGTCATTCATATAATCCATAACTCAGAGCTGCTCATAGCATTTAAAGCCTTAATCTTATGACCCAAAGTCATTCAGGTCAACCATAACCTTAAGGTCCAATTGTATCTTGAGCCATGAGATCACGACCTAGAGTCATTCATGTTATCCATAGCTCTGAGCTCATAACACAGAGTCATTAATATCATCCATAGCTTTGAGCTGCTCATAGCATCTAAAGGCTTGAGCCCACGGATTCCCTAGTCATTCATATCATCCACAATGTTGAGTTGTTCAAAGCATCCATATCCTTGAGCTCACGACCAGGAGTGGCACATATCATCCATAAGCTTGAGTTGTTCATAGCATTTGAATCCCTAAGCACACGACTCAAAGTTGTTCATATCATCAACAATCTTGAGCTATACATATCATTTGGACCCCTAAGCCCATGACCCGAAGTCGTTCATGTCATCATAAGCCTTGGGATATTCATAGCATCTAGAGTTGTGAGCTCACAACCTAGAATCATTATGTTATCCACAACCTTGAGCTATTCATAGAAATTAGAGTCATAAGCTCATACTAAGAATCGTTCATATTATCCATAGCTCTAAGTTGTTTATAGTCTCTTATGGCTTGAGCTCATGGGATCCTGACTCGTTCATATCATCTACAACTTTGAGTTACTCATAGCATCCAGAGCCTTGAGCTCACAACCCAAAGTCATTCATGTCAACCATAGCCTTGAGTTGTTCATAGTATCTTAAGTCATGAGCTCACAACTAAGAGTCATTAATGTCATCCGCCACCTTAGCTCGTCATATAGAATCATTCACATCATCCACAACCCTAAGTTGCTCATAACATCTAGAAACCTTAGCTCATGGGATATCAAGTCATTCATATCATTCATAATGCTTAGTTGTTCAAAGCATCCATAACCTTGAGCTCATGACCTAGGGTGGCATATATCACCCATAGCCTTAAGCTGTTCATAGCATCTAAAGCCCTAAGCACATGATCCAGAGTCGTTCATGTCATCAACAACCCTAAGTTGTTCATAGCATTTAGACCCCTAAGCCCACGACCCAAAATCTTTCATGTCATCTATAGCCCTATGATTTTCATAAAATCTAGGGCCTTACAATCATGACCCGGAGTCATTTATGTCATCCCTAACCCTAACTTTTTATATCATTTCAAGCCTTGAGCTCATGACCCGGATTCATTCATGTCCACCATAACCTTCAGCCATTATAGCATCTAAAGCCTATAGCACACCACTCAGAGTTGTTCATGTCATCCATACCTGAACTATTCATAGTATCCAGAGCCCTAAACTCTTAACCTGAAGTAGTCCATGTCATCCACAACCTTGAGTTGTTCATAGCATCTAGTGCCCTAAGCTCACAACTCAAAGTTGTTCATGTAATCCATAACCTTGAGTTATTCATAGGATCTGGAGCCCTGAGCTCATGACCCAAAGTCATTGATGTCCACCACAACCTTGATCTATTCATAGCATTTAGAGAAGTGAGCAGATGACCTTGAGTCATTCATGTCATCAATAAGCTTGAGTTGTTCATAACATCTAGAGCCCTAAGCCTACGACTTAAAGTTGTTCATGTCGTGCATAGCAATGAGTTGTTCATAACATCTTGAGGTTTGATCTCACAACATCCCAAGTTGTTCATATCATCCACAGCTTTGAGCTGCTCATAGCATCTACAGCCTTGAGCTCACAACCCCGAGTCGTTCATGTCAACCACAACCTTGAGTTATTCATAGTATTTAGAACCCTAAGCTCATGACCTAGAGTCATTCATGTCATCTACAACCCTCAGCTCATGATGTAGAATCATTCATATCATCCACAACCCCAAGCTACTCATCGCATCTAGATGCCTGGGCTCACGGGATCCCAAGTCGTTCATATCATTCATAACGTCAAGTTATTCAAAGCATCCATAGCCTTTAGCTTAGAAATCAGAGTATCACATATCAACCAAGGCCTTTACTTGTTCATAGCATCTAGAGCCCTAAGATCATGACCTAGAGTCGTTCATGTCAACCATAGCCCTTAGTTATTTGAAGTATCTAGAGCCCTGAGCTTACGATGAAGAGCCATTCATGTCATCCATAGCCTTGTTCCATTCATATCATCTAAAGTCTTGATCTCAAGACATAGAGTCGTTCATGTCATCCAAAGTCATGAGCTACTCATAGCATCTTGAGCCCCAAGCTCACAACCCAGGGATATTCATGTCCACCACACCCTTGAGTTGTTCATAGTATCTAGATTCCTAAGCACATGGCTTGAAGTTGTTCATGTCATCCACAACCATGAGTTGTTCATAGCATCTTGAGCCCTAAGCTCACGACCTGAAGTTGTTCACGTCATCTACAACTCTGAGCTATTCATATCATCTAGAGCCTTGAGCTCATGATCCGGAGTTGTTCATGTCAATGATAAGTCTGTGCTATTCATAGCATTTTAGAGCCATGGTCTCACGACCAAGAATCATTCATATCATCCACACCCCTGAGTTATTCGTACCATCTAGAGGCTTTAGCTCACAGGATCCTGAGTCATTCATATTATCCACAACCTTGAGTTGTTCATAGCATCCAAAGCCCTGAGCTAACAACCTAGAGTAGCTCATGTCATCCACAGCCTTGAGCTGTTTATAGCATCTAGAGTACTAAGGTCATGACCTGAAGTTGTTCATGTCAATGACAGCCCTAAGCTGGTAATTCAATCTAAAACCCTAAGCTCACAACTTGAAGTTGCTCATGTTATCCACATACCTGAGCTATTCATATCATATAGAGTCATAGGCTCACAACCAAGAATCATTCATATCACCCACAATCCTGAGTTGTTTATATCATTTAGAGGCTTGAGCTCACAGGATTCCAAGTCGTTCATATCATCCACAAAACTAAGTTGTTCATAACATCCCTAGCCCGAGGTCACCATCTAGAGTAGCTCATATGATCCACAACCTTGAGTTGTTCATACCATCTAGAACTTAGAGCTCATAAACTAGAGTTGTTCATGTCAGCCATAACCCTAAGCTATGCATGACATTTATAGCCCTAAGCTCACGACCCAAAGTTGTTCATGTCATCCACAACCCTGAGTTGTTAGTAACATCTAGAGTCCTAAGTTGTTCATAACATTTAGAGTCTTGAGTTCATGACCCAAAGTCATTCATGATCACCATAGCCTTGAGTTGTTCATATCATCTTTAACCTTGAGGTGTTCATAGCATCTTAGGGCCTGAACTCATGGGATCTCGATTCATTCATATCATCAATAACTTTGACCTTTTCGTAGCCTCTAGAGCCCTAAGCTCATGACTCGAAGTGGTTCATGTCAACCATAACCTTGAGTTGTTCATAGTATCTGGAGTTGTGAGCTCACTACTTGGAGTTGTTCATGGCATACACAACCGTGAGGTCATGACGCAGAATCGTTCATGTCATCTACATCCCAAAGTTATTCATATCATCTAGAGGCTTGAGCTCATGGGATCCTGAGTCATTCATATCACCCACAATGTTGAGTTATTCAAAGCATCCACAACCTTGAGCTCATGACCCAGAGTAGCACATATCATCCACAACCTTGAGCTATTCATAACATCTAAAGCCCTAAGATCACAACCTAGAGTCATTCATGCCAACCACACCCCTGAGCTATTCATGTGATTTAGAGGCTTGAGCTTACAGGATCCCAAGTCATTCATATCATCCACAACACTAAGCTATTCATAACATCCAAAGCCTTGAGTTAATTGATGGGAAAACCCAAATCTCTCCATTTCCCAAGTTTGGATCAGGTTAGGAATATGCATAACTATCTAAGGCTTTTTCTAAATTCTATGCAAAATGAAAAAAACCATAACATTTTATACTTTCAAAGGATTCCGAAAGTGCTAACAAAAACCATTCCTCGAATTCAGATGTTCTTGAATCAAATCCATATAGTGAATATGAAGATCGAAATCGTAGAAGTCTCGTAAACCCAAAGTCTTTCACTCGATTACTCAAACCTTGATCTTGGCACACTTCCAGTGGGAAGGAAAAGAGGGTGGAAGACAAAAGCTATGGAAACACTAACCCTTAGGGGGTATTTATAGGGTTCCTAAGTGGGCTTAAGTGACATGAGCCCACATGGGCTTGGGTCACTTAATCTAACCTAAATTGGGTTATAATTGATTAATTAACCTAATAGGGCCTACTAATTAATCACTTAATCCAATCCAAAGACCTAGTTCACTTACCCTTATGGAACCTTACATAATTACCAAAATGTCCTTATGCACAAAAGTGAAATTAGGGCCAATTCGACCCTCATAACCTATGAAAACAAGGTATATGAGCTCAAAGTGGGGACCACTAGGACCTATAGGAATA
Organism: Vitis riparia; assembly: GCF_004353265.1. Classification (NCBI taxonomy): domain Eukaryota; kingdom Viridiplantae; phylum Streptophyta; class Magnoliopsida; order Vitales; family Vitaceae; genus Vitis; species Vitis riparia. The sequence goes on along the minus strand of NW_023269665.1, from coordinate 225,097 downwards.
TTGGCTCTCTCGGAATATAATTCTAAAGTTGATTCAACATCCCACTATAGAGAATCAACTGAACTCTAGTATCCTCTGTAAATAACAACGAGACACCAAGTGCTCGAGTTTGTGACCTGGTATCCATTATGTTCAACCTTCCCATGAACTAGTGTCCATAGTTTAACAAGGTGAAAGTTATCAGTCTTTCAAGACTACCTCTATCATCCTTGAGTTAAAAATCCTCCTATTGTGTGTTCAATTGACATATCTTAGCTCTTAAAGAGCCTATGTTTAGTTCCATGATTTCGTGCCCAGCTGGTGTATGTCCTGTTGATTGGTGTTCAATCAACTGGTGTACCTTGATTTTGGTCCTCAGACGGGAGTAATCAACAAAATTTATAACCGATTTCACCATGTACTAGGATATCCTCAACTAGCATAGCATAGTGGCTCTAGGATCGTTCATTGGGAAGGGTTTTCAACTTACTACTGATATTAATTCAAAGTTAAATTGGTGCTTTTTCATTTCAAGGTTAGCTTTTAAAAGCAAACATAATCTTTGGTTGAAAAAGGATTGGTTTTAAGCTAACAAAAAATAATAGTAACTGAAATTACTAATAAAGAAAAGTGTTCCTTGGAGTTTTTGGATCACTGGGGTCAGGCTCCTAATACAAAGATAGAGTTTCGGTCACTTGAATCTTTTCCTCGCATTGGAGATTTAACATATAGTTATTTCTCTAACCGGTGTGGTACAGATGCTTCCCTTTAATGGGTTCAAACACTAAACTCCTCTCACTGATTCATCTTAGAATGGCTCATGCCTCTCACCTAGCATTTACCATTCAGGGTGATCCTTAACCTTGGATTTTCCTTCATAAGCTCACAAGAGATAACTAATGGATGTCTCCTTAGAGTCCAAAAGCATACCAAGTGTTGGCTATTCTAGAAAATCCTACCTTCAAACCACCTCCCAAAGGCTCGCAAGAGATAAACTAGTGCATCTCAATGGATGGAGATCACTTGCCTTACCCAGTGTTGGCCCAGGTGATTTAAAGGTGTTTTAAGTTAACTAAAAACATAGAAACCATTAACGGGTCACACTTTCTCTTCATTAAAAGCTGAAACAACAAAACTTCCAATTGTTACATTCGGCACATTACCAGCTTCCTTAACTCCAAGAGACAAAAATTCTAGCCACTGATTCTCTGAGGAAACATCCTTAGAGCTTGTTTGGCTAGTAAGAAAAATATAATCAAAGTGAGTAGGTAAGGCAAAGCAAAGCTCTGTGTATTACTTCCTTCAAAACTATACAAAAAGTGGTCTCTGAGAACAAGATCCTGAGATATCTGTGTAAAGAAAATTACAAAACTATATTAAAGAGGTTATTCACCCTTTATTCTTACTTACTAACTAAGGAATCCTATGATTGGTGGATTACAATGAGAAAATTAGGATTTAAACAACAAATATTTGAAGAAAAGATCTAAAAGAGTCGGTCGCAAATATCTGGTAGCACTCAGGTGGATTTCGCAGGCATGTAAGATGGGCTGCAAAATTTCGCAAGCTGAAAGTCTCCATTTTGCAGCCAAAGGCTGATTTCGCAGCTAGCACCATGTAATTTCGCAGTTGCGAAATTGGCTTTCAGCTTGGTGTGATTGGCTTCCAATGGCTATAACTTCTTCATTTTAGCTCCAATTTGTGTACCATTTAAAGCGTTGGACTCCTGACTTCCCTAGCTTCAAAACGACATATAGTATGTATGAAATCGACTCCAGAAAGTGCTTGAAATGTGTCCAACAATTGATGTCCTATTGAATTCTTCATGTTAGATTGCTCTCTTTGTTTTCCCTCCTTGCATTCATGATTTGCTTTTGGAAAAGGACTATAAAGCTCCAAAGTTGGGTTCTTCATGTAAACAACCTTCCATTTGCTTTGCCATGGATTCAATAGAACTCTCCTCAATCTTGGATTGCTTTGGTGATCAAAATGCTATCAAAAACACCAAAACTTAACACAATGTGATTAGGAACACTTGCAAGGGCCCTTAACATGCCAATTGAGTTAAAAGGTAATAACTACTACTCAAAAGTGTTTAAAAGAGTTAATTAAAAGCTACAAAATAACACTTTTTGAGTAGTAATCACTCCCCCCAACCGACATATTGCTAGTCCCTTAACAATGAAGGAGAGAAAAAGAAAAATAAGCAGTAATATAATTCACAAAATCATGCTGATCACTTCAAAAATTTAAAATGGCATGATGATCAAACTTTCACATGGAACATTCAAGAAATAAAACTCAAACTTAAACAAGAGTTATCAAATAACTTGTCTAATCACAATTCATAAAGAGAAGGCATTATGCAAATTTAAGCTTCAAAATAATTTCCACTCCCATAGGGTCAATCCTAATTCTTCCACAAAAATCTGTGTTACTTATTAGTTTTCGAATATAGTATGCTGAATTAATCTCTCCCCCCAACCTAGTTCCTTTTTTTTTTTAACACTTAGCAAACTGACAAAATTCAATAGGCTAAGAACACACCTCTTGTTTCACAATTTTTTTTTCATTGTAGGAGTACAAGGCTTAAAAGTATTATTCTCTAAATTGTCCATGTAACGAGGGTCCATCGATGACTCCCAATCAATTAAGGTTTAGGGCATCAAGCTTTAAGGATCTTTTAACCATTAACTCCTCGGATTTTACCCCGGACTTTTTGAGAATGAATTTTAATACCCAAGCACCTATAGTATGTTAAACTCCACTTATTCACCCTTGTAACGAGCATTGAGGTCGGTGACTCCCAACCAATGAAGGCTTAGGGCACCAAGTTTTAAAGATTTTCACCATATACCCTTCAGACCTTGCTCGGGTTTCAAGGCAAGCAAACATTTTTCTTTATTTTTTTTTTCCAAAGGCTCATTAGCCTTTTATAAGGTGTCCCAACACTATTAAATGAGGTCAAAGGTACCAAGTCTAAAATCTTCCTAAGTCAATAGGGAAATAGTTTTTCATCTTATAATCGGAACCTATTGTGCACAGTGTGTGAATAGCTTAAAGTGGAAGACATAAGGTTGAATTCAATAGAAGTTTCAATAATTCATCAACTTTAATAAGCATAATATAAATTCTAAGTCAAATAAAAAGACAAAAATTCAATTTCTCCCATTTCATTTTGAGAAATTTTCCTTAATAACCATGGAGAATAGAATAAAAACTATTAAAAAAAATTTAAAAATTAAGCATTAACAACTAAATGAGCAAAATAACTTAGCATTTAAAATAAAAACTTCCTTCCTCAACTCTCTTCCCCCCAACCAAGATGAACATTGTCCTCAATGTGGCAAGAATGATTTAAATTATAGGGAGGAAGTGGTACCTCTTGAGTGACATGAAGTTTGAGTAGAATAGGAGAAACCACATGTTTCAAAAAAACAACAAAAGATATGACTAGAGGAAATAAAATAAATTATGCCTAGTATACTAAAAAAATGATAGATATGTATTACTTTAAGAAAGTACACTGGGAGTAAAAACAAGTAATACATCCAATCCTAATATATAAAACATAAAAAATATAGGATTACGAGTTCTACTAAAGTAAAGAAATACAGAAAAGAAAATAGGTAAATGATCAGATGGTGGTGGGAGGATCATGTGGAGATGATGGCTCAGTTGTAGAAGTCTAAATACTCGGGATGGATGCCTCTCTCTATCTTGTAGTCATCTCCTCAAGGGGCATAGTCTGTTCTGCTAGAGAAAGGTCTTGTGATGGATCTGTAGGCTCTGATGGGATAGGAATATCATGCTCAAGGGGCGATAGAATACCCAAATGCTGCTGTATCTGCCTAAGGATGGCAGTATGCTGGGTCTGGGTGGCGATAAGTGATTACTACTCAAAACATGTTATTTTGTGGCTTGTAATTAGCTCTTTTAAACACCTTTGAGTAGTAATTATTACCTTTTAACTCAACTGGCATGTTAAGGACCCTTGCAATCGTTTCTAATCAATTTGTGTTAAGTTTTGGTGTTTTTGATAGCTTTTTGCTCACCAAAGCAATTTAAGAATGAGGGAGAGCTGTATATAGTTCATGGCAAAGCTTTTGGAAGCTCAAATTCATGAAGAAACCAAGCCTTGGAGCCTCATAGTCCTTTGCCTTAGTTGTTCAAAGTATGCAAGGAAAAATCAATGGAGAGAAAAAAACAGAGGACAGCAACTGCAGTCTTCCTTCACACTTTTGGAGCACTTCCCGAAGTCCAATTTATACATTCTATATACCATTTCAAAGCTCAGGAAGTCAAAAATCCAATGCTTCAAATGGTGCATAATTCGGAGCTGAAATGAAGGAGTTACAGCCGTTGGAAGCTGTACACCACAAGCTGAAAGCCAACTTCGCAACGCTGCGAAATTAGCCTTTTACTGCGAAGTGATTTCGCAGCCCTTTTTGTACGTCTGCAAAGTCTCGCAGACCTCGTTTTCACCTGCAAAATGGTCCTTAGTGCTTCCCGATATTTGCGACCGACACATTGAGATATTTTTCTTCAGATTTTTGTGTCTAAATTTCCATTTTCTCCTTGTATTCAACCACTCATGTAATTCCTTAGCTAGGAAGTTTCCAAGGAAGGGTAAATTACCTTCCTATATAAACTCTCTTGTAAACACTAAAAAGAGGACTCTCGGGGAGCTTTCTCTAGGAGACCAACTTATGTATATTTTACATTTAGTGAAATACAGAGATCTATTTTGCTTTCTTTTTTCCTTCTACTATTTTCTTTTTCTTGGAAGCTAAACACCCTCTGAGGATGTTTTCCCAGAGGATGAGAGGCTAAACTTTTGGTTTCTTGGAGTGAAGGAAGCTAGGTGAAAAGTCCAAATGCTAAAGTGGAAAACTCTCGTGCATTAAATACAGGTAGTTAGAGTTCATAAATGGCTTTTAAATCTAAAGTTTTGCTTTAAATCCCTTTGAATCACTTTGAATGGCCAATACATGGTAAGCTTCAAGTCTCTGTGGATGCTTATTGCTAGATCCATATCAGTCCATTAGTTATCATGTATGAGCCATTGGAATATGGTTCAAGGCGAAGACCCATAGTGTCTAAAGCCATTAATGGAACTTGACTACCACTTCTATTGACTTTTTATGGATTAAATCTTCATTGTTAAACCTATATCGGTTCGGGAAATAACTATAGGTTAAATCCCCAATGCGAGGAGAAAAATCCGGAGTTTCCCACTTTGTATTCTGAAATTGATCCTAGCAACCTCTAGCTCCAGGAGACTTTCTTTCGTCCATTTTTACTTAGTTCTGTATTAGTTTAGTTTCAAGCATCACTTTCAAAACAAATCTTATTTTCTTTTAAACTTTAAGTTTTTGACAAAGGAAATCATCAGACTCAATTTCTAATCTATAGTCTATCACTGGTAGAGTGAAAACCCATTCCTGAGTTCGACCCTAGAGCTGCTATACTATAGTAGCTTTGCTACGCCAATATAAGGTCATAGGATTTATAAATATTTTTTATTAAAATACTCAACTGGGCATGAATCAAATGGCGCCGTTGCCGGGGATGGTGCCACTTTGCAGTGATATGATCTTATGAGAACACTTGTGATTTCCATCACAAGTTTGGTGAATTCCTTTTTCACTAACTTCATTTCCTCTCTTTTAATTGTAGAATTTCCTTTGTTAAGTTTACTTTCATTTTTCTAACCTTAACTTTCTTCTAGCTTTCTTTTGTTTTTGTTGTCTTTGTTTTGTTTTCAGGGAAGTTGCAACTTGTGCATACCCTATTGGATTCGAGACCAAGAGAGAAGGCTAGTAAGGATAGAGAATCCTCAAGACACAGAGTTGGATATCTGTGTAAACATCATGGACCCTCCAACCGAGGATCAGAATTCTCAACATGGTCAAGGGGGTAATCCAAATGCATATCTATCCATGAGGGATAGAATGCACCACCAAGGATGAGTGCACCCTCATGCATCGTGCCTCCTCTTGAGCAGCTGATTATAAGGCCCCATATTGTGCCCCTCCTACCAAATTTCCATGGAATGGAGAGTGAGAACCCATATGCCCACATCAAGGAGTTCGAGGAGGTGTACAATACCTTTAGAGAGGGAGGAGCTTCAATAAACTTGATGAGACTCAAGCTATTCCCTTTTACTTTGAAGGACAAGGAAAAAATATGGCTTAGTTCTTTAAGGCCAAGGAGCATAAGGAATTGGGTTGATCTTCAGGCCGAATTTTTAAAGAAAATTTTCCCCACCCATGGACCAATGGGTTGAAGAGACAAATCTCAAACTTTTCTGCCAAAGAAAATGAGAAGTTCTATGAATGTTGGGAAAGAAAGGTATATGGAGTCCATCAATGCTTGTCCTCATCATGGCTTTGATACATGGCTCTTGGTGAGCTATTTTTATGATGGGATGTCTTCCTCCATGAAGCAAATTCTTGAAACCATGTGTAGGGGAGATTTTATGAGTAAGAATCCGGAAGAAGCCATGGACTTTTTAAGTTATGTGTCTGAGGTGTCAAGAGAGAAAGGAAAGCTTCCCTCTCAACCAACCCAAAATCCAAGGGCTGGAATGTACATGTTAAGTGAAGACATGGACATGAAAGCTAAGGTTGCAACAATGGAAAGGAGGTTGGAAGAACTTGAGTTGAAAAAAATGCATGAAGTCCAAGCCATTTCTGAGACACAAGCCCATGTCATGCCATGCACCATTTGCCAATCATGTGATCATGTGGTAGATGAGTGCCTAACCATCCCAACTATGAGAGAGATGTTAGGTGATCAAGCCAATGTTGTGGGGCAATTTAGGCCCAACAACAATGCACCTTATGGAAACACCTATAATTCAAGTTGGAGAAACCATCCAATTTTTCTTGGAGACCAAGGCCACCTCCATACCAACCACAAGCCCAAACCCAAGCACCTCAACAAACCTCTTCAGTCGAGCAAGCCATTGCGAACCTAAGTAAAGTCATGGGTGACTTTATGGGTGAACAAAAGGCGATTAACTCCCAATTGCACCAAAAGATTGAAAATATTGAGAGTTCTCAAAATAAGAGAATGGATGGGATGCAAAATGATCTATATCAGAAGATAGATAATATTCAATACTCCATCTCTAGGCTTACCAACCTCAACACAGTGAATGAGAAAGGAAAGTTCTCCTCTCAACCAAGCCAAAATCCAAAGGGTGTTCATGAAGTTGAAACCTAAGATGGGGAGTCTTCCAATTTGAGGGAGGTCAAAGCTATGATCACTTTGAGGAGTGAGAAGGAGGTTGATCAACCCTTGCCTAAGGTGAGCCAAGAGGAAGAACTCATGTCAAAGAGAACCTTGGTTAAAGAGAGCATTAACCAAGAGAAGAGTGGGAAGAAAAATGCATCTAAATCAAGCATTGAAGATGAGCCAAGGATAGTGATTAAAGAAGATATGATGAAGAAACATATGCCTCCACCTTTTCCTCAAGCTTTACACGGAAAGAAGGAAAGCAAGAATTCATCAGAAATTCTTGAAGTTCTGAGACAAGTGAAGGTGAATATACCCTTACTTGATATGATCAAGCAAGTCCCCACATATGTAAAATTTTTAAAGGACTTGTTCACGGTCAAGAGAGGGTTACATGTGACAAAGAATGCATTCCTCACTGAGCAAGTAAGTGCTATCATTCAGAGTAAGTCTCCAGTTAAGTACAAAGATCCTGGATGTCCCACCATTTCAGTCAACATTGGAGGGACACATGTGGAGAAAGCTTTACTAGACTTGGGGACAAGTGTGAATTTGCTCCCATACTCTGTGTATAAGCAACTGGGACTTGGAGGATTGAAGCCCACAACCATCACTTTCTCCTTAGCTAATAGGTCAGTCAAAATCCCAAGAGGGGTGATAGAGGATGTTCTAGTTCAAGTGGACAAATTCTACTATCCCGTGGATTTTGTTGTACTTGATACTGATCCCACTGTTAAGGAAGCAAATTATGTGCCAATCATCCTTGGGAGACCTTTCCTAGCTACCTCCAATGCCATCATTAACTGTAGGAATGGGGTGATGCAACTCACATTTGGAAACATGACCTTGGAATTAAACATATTCCACTTATGCAAGAGGCATCTTCACCTAGAAGAGGAGGAGGAATTGGAGGAGGTGTGCTTGATCAATACTTTGGTTGTAGAGCATTGTGACAATAATTTAGAGGAGAGCTTGAATGAAAGCCTTGGAGTGCCAAAAGAAGGGTTACCTAAACCCTCTGATGTGCTAGCCATCATGTCTCCTTGGAGGAGACGGGAAGAGATCTTACCACTGTTCAATAAGGAGGACTCACAAGGAGCTGCTACGGAGGACCCTCCAAAGCTTGTTTTGAAGCCACTTCCTGTTGATTTAAAGTATGCATATTTGGAGGAAGATGAGAAATGTCCAGTGGTGGTTTCTTCAACTCTCACAAGTGATCAAGAGGATAGTCTTTTGAGAGTCCTCAGAAAATGCAAAAAAGCCATTGGATGGACAATATCAGATCTAAAAGGGATTAGCCCTTTGATATGCACCCACCATATCTACATGGAGGAAGATGCAAAACCAATGAGGCAGCCCCAGAGGAGGTTGAATCCTCACATGCAAGAGGTGGTAAGGGGTGAAGTTCTGAAGCTACTTCAAGCAGGGATCATATATCCCATTTCAGATAGCTTGTGGGTGAGCCCAACCCAAGTAGTCCCAAAGAAATCTAGAATTACTGTGATCCAGAATGAGAAAGGGGAGGAAGTCTCTACACGTCTTACCTCAGGATGGAGGGTGTGTATAGACTACAGGAGGTTGAATTCAGTGACTAGGAAGGACCATTTCCCATTGCCTTTCATGGACCAAGTCCTTGAGAGAGTCTCAGGGCATCATTTCTACTGTTTTTTGGATGGTTACTCAGGGTACTTCCAAATAGAGATTGATTTAGAAGATCAAGAAAAGACAACCTTCACTTGCCCCTTTGGTACTTTTGCTTATAGGAGGATGCCCTTTGGTCTATGTAATGCACCTGCAACTTTCCAAAGATGTATGCTAAGCATCTTCAGTGATATGGTGGAGCGCATCATGGAAGTCTTCATGGATGACATCACTGTATATGGAGATTCTTATAAGGAGTGTTTGTTGCATTTAGAAGCTGTTCTCCAAAGATGTATTGAGAAAGACCTAGTGCTAAATTGGGAGAAGTGCCATTTTATGGTACAACAAGGAATTGTCTTAGGACATATAATCTTCAAGAATGGCATTGAGGTAGATAAGGCAAAGGTGGAACTAATTGTTATGTTGCCACCTCCCACAAATGTTAAAGGAATTAGGCAATTCCTAGGACATGTCGGGTTCTATAGGAGGTTCATTAAGGATTTCTCAAAAATTTCAAAACCTCTTTGTGAACTCTTGGTAAAGGATGCCAAGTTTGTGTGGGATGAGAAATGTCAGAAGAGTTTTGAGGAACTGAAGCAATTTCTCACAACTGCACCAATAGTGAGAGGCCCAAATTGGAAATTACCTTTTGAGGTAATGTGTGATGCAAGTGATCTTGCTATGGGGGCTGTTTTGGGGCAAAGAGAATATGGAAAGCCCTATGTGATTTATCATGCAAGAAAAACTTTGAATAAGGCTCAAAGGAACTACACAACTACTGAGAAGGAGTTGTTGGCAGTAGTTTTTGCCTTGGATAAGTTTCGTGCCTATTTGGTAGGGTCCGTTATAGTCGTGTTCACTGACCATTCTGCTTTGATGTACTTGCTAACCAAGCAAGATGCCAAGGCAAGATTGATAAGATGGATCCTTTTGCTTCAAGAATTCAATCTCCAAATCCGGGATAAAAAGGGAGTTGAAAATGTGGTAGCTGACCACTTGTCAAGACTTGTGATAGCACATGACTCACATGGTCTACCTATCAATGATGACTTCCCTGAGGAGTCTCTCATGTCAATAGAGGTAGCTCCATGGTATTCTCATATAGCAAATTACTTGGTTACTGGAGAAGTTCCAAGTGAGTGGAGTGCCTAAGATAAGAAGCATTTCTTTGCTAAGATCCATGCCTATTATTGGGAAGAACCTTTTCTCTTCAAATATTGTGCTGATCAAATCATAAGGAAATGTGTTCCTGAACAAGAACAATCAGGGATTCTATCCTATTGTCATGATAGTGCATGTGGGGGTCATTTTGCTTCCCAGAAGACAGCTATGAGAGTGATCCAATCAGGTTTTTGGTGGCCCTCTCTTTTCAAGGATGCCCACTCTATGTGCAAGGGATGTGATCGGTGTCAAAGGCTAGGGAAGCTAACATGCCGGAATATGATGCCCTTGAACCCCATCTTGATAGTGGATGTCTTCGATGTTTGGGGGATAGACTTCATGGGGCCATTTCCAATGTCATTTGGACACTTCTACATTTTGGTGGGAGTGGATTACGTCTCTGAGTGGGTAGAAGCAATCCCATGTAGGAGCAATGATCATAAGGTGGTTCTCAAATTTCTCAAGGAGAACATATTTTCAAGATTTGGAGTGCCTAAAGCCATTATTAGTGATGGAGGAACCCACTTTTGCAACAAGCCTTTTGAGACTCTTCTAGCCAAATATGGGGTCAAGCACAAGATAGCTACACCTTATCACCCTCAAACAAGTGGCCAAGTTGAGTTAGCCAATCAGGAAATCAAGAATATATTGATGAAGGTGGTGAATGTGAATAGGAAGGATTGGTCTATTAAGCTCCTGGATTCATTATGGGCTTATAAGACTGCTTATAAGACCATTCTTGGAATGTCCCCATATCGCCTTGTTTATGGCAAAGCGTGCCATCTCCCAGTGGAGATTGAATATAAAGCATGGTGGGCAATCAAGAAGCTCAACATGGATTTAACAAGAGTCGGGTTAAAGAGATGTTTGGATTTGAATGAATTGGAGGAAATGAGGAATGATTCTTACCTCAATTCAAAAATTGCAAAAGCGAGGTTGAAGAAATGGCATGATCAATTGGTAAATCGGAAGAATTTTACCAAGGGACACAGAGTCTTGCTTTATGACTCTAAACTTCATCTTTTTCCAGGAAAATTGAAATCCAAGTGGACGGGTCCTTTCATAATTCGTGAAGTGTATCCCAATGGAGTGGTGGAAGTATTCAATCCCGAAGGCAATCAAACCTTCAAAGTCAATGGCCATTGTCACAAGCCATTCATGGAGCCATTCAAACCAGAAAAGGAGGAAATCAACCTCCTTGAGCCACAAAAAGCCTAAGCAAATAAGGGTTTGATGGACTTGGTTTCACCAAAGTCCAAAATTTTTGTAAATTTCAATGTTTTATCCATACTTTTGATTTTAATTTTTGATCTTAAATTGTGTAATTATATGTAATTTAGTCTTTTTGAATGATCTCAGGTTGGAGAAAATGCAAAGAAATTGAAAGGAAGTCTTTCAAAGAAAAAACAGGGCAAAAACAGGGGTCTGCGAGATTTCGCGGCCTAAGAGAATCCTCTGCGAAATTAGCACTTTGCTACGAAATCATTTTGCAACTCAATTGACTCCTCTGTGAAAATTTTCGCAGCTGTGAAACCAAGTTTGGCACACAAGTGCCACTTCACAACACAGTGACCCTTATTTCGCAACTGCGAAACGGCTGCAAAGTCCCAAAGCGTAAAAACTTCTAATTTCGCAACCAAAGCTCCATTTCGCAGGGTATTTCGAAGCTGCGAAACCAACTTTTGGCACACTAGTGCCACTTCCCAGCACAGTGACACCCATTTCGCAGCTGTGAAACGGGCTGCGAAAATAGTTTTTTCCTACGAAAACCCCTTTTTGCTGTGAAATCGGCCTTTTTCTGCGAAAATCAAAATGACCTTTAATATTCCATTATTTTTTATAAAAACCGGTCATTTGAGTTGCGAAAGGGTTTCAGAAAGAGGAAGCGCCATAGCAACCATCTGTTCATTCCCTTGCTCGAGCCCGACGACGCGCGAACCTCCGATCATCTCTTCCGGTCATCGTTTCCGGCCAAATTTTGTCAGTCCGATATGGCGCACACCAGAGGAGCCAAATCATCTTCTCCTTCCAACCGCAAACGAGTCCCGTGAGAGGCGCCTGTTTAAGGCCCCACCTCTGAACCTCGGCGGCCAGAAGCTGTTTCACCTCCGGCGAAGCCCGCGCCACAGAACCCTCCGGCGAGGCGTTATCTCACTAGGTCAGGGGGCCATCCCCTACAAAAGAGAGCCAGGGTCGAAAGCTCAGAGCCCATAGACTTAACAGAGCAGTCCTCGGTTTCTTCACCAGAACCCTCTCCGGCATCATCTTCGGCGCCGTCGTTAGAGCCTCCGACGAAGCCTTAGGAGCACCAGCTGCCACGTTCAGAATCCCAAATTCCATCTGGGATAGCTCCTGAAGTGCTCATCAGGCGTCCGATGCTGACTCAACCGCCAATTGAAGGGAATTTAGACTATCGAGCTCGACCATTTCACTCTGAGCTGTGCTTTGACACAACCACCTTCAGTTTGCAGCCAAAGCTTGCAGATTCATTCCACCTACTACGCAGATATCGCATGGAGCATCTACTGACCCCAAGAGATTTCTTCTATCCCAGAGTAGCCATGGATTTTTATCAGTCCATGACTACTAATCAAGTCAGAGATCCTACTCTAATCCATTTTACTATTGACGATCGGCTTGGCATTTTAGGAGCTTGCCATATAGCAGAGGCCCTGCATATACCATACGAGGCAAGCCATTTTGAGGATTACCGAGTATGGACTAGTCCCTCTCAGCTGGAAATGATTCATATCTTGTCCAGAAGAGCTTCCACAAAGCCATATCTAATGAGGAGGGAACTTCCTCCGAGCATGTTTCTCATTGATGCACTCTTGCTTCACAACATTTATCCACTACAGCACTGGACTCAAAGAACGGGAGTTCTTTTAGAGGCCCTGTTCAGGATTTCAGAGGGATATTTCTTTGGCCCTCACCACCTAATTATGGTTGCCCTTCTCTACTTAGAAGAGAAGGTGCATAAGAAGAAGCTGCAGCGAGTTGATGTCATTCCACTTCTTTTTCCACGGCTGTTGTGTCAGATTCTGGAGCATTTGGGGTATCCATCAGATCCTCAGCTGGAGCGCAAGCGTATTTGCCGAGAGGTATTTACTCTCGACAAGTGGACCAATATGACAGCATATAGAGTTGAGCAGCTAGAGCTCTCACAGCCAGCTGAGATACCAGCTGCCAGGAGAGCATCTCTAGATCATATACCTAAGGGAATACCCATTGCTTCTCCTACTATATCCAGAGCCCCTCCAGTTACTCCAGCCTCATCATAGCCCTCTGCTTCAGCTGAGCCAAGGATGGTCATTCCCATTTCAGAGTATAGAGATTTATGTCGCATACTGCAATCCCTGGCCGTGTCTCAGAGCAGCCTTGCTCAGGAGATGGCAGCTATTCGAGCTCGCCAGGAGCAGATGTTGACCACCCAGGCTCAGCACACTGCCATCTTGAGGCAGCTCCAACATCATCTCGGTCTTCCATCAGCTGCTGAGCATCTCACCCTCGCCGCTGCAGTGCCACACTCACAGGCCACAGAGCCTCAGGCCTCTCCTGAATTAGCTACTGAAGAGGCAGAGCCATCTGCCTAAGCCATCAGCTCCAGTATCATCCACCCATCTGATCATTTATATATCTACTATATATTTTTTTTATGTATTTCATTTTTATTAGTATTTTATGAAATCCCATCATTTTGATATCATATATGGGGATTACTTGTATTGCCTTCTTTCCGATTATACCCACATGAATTAAAGTAATACAAGTCTAGCATTTTTTGTTAACTCTTAGAATTAATTTATTCTTATTTCCTTTACTCACATCTTTTATTCTTTTTGAAACATGTGGTTTCTTCAATCAGTATTCGACATTGATATCACTTAAGAGGTACCACTTCCTCCCTCTAATTTCAATCACCCATATCACATTGGGGACAATGCTTAGCTCGATTGGGGGGGGGGGGGGGGGGGAGAGAGAGAGAGAGAGAGAGAAATGAGGAAGGAAGTATGTTAAGTTATTTTGGTAATTCAGTTATGTTAGTAAATTAGTTTTAGTTCTTTACTTTTTACTCTAATCTCCATGGATTATGAGGAAAAATTTTCAAATCAAAATAGGAGAAACTGAACTTTTGCTTTTCACTTGACTTAGAGTTTCGATTATGCTTACTAAAATGGTTCAATTGTTGAAGCTTCTATTGAAATCAAGTTTAGTTCTTCCACTTTAAGCTATCCACACACTGTGTACAATAGATTCTGATTATAAGATGAAAAACTATTTCCTTCTTGACTTAGGAAAATTTTAGGACTTGGTACCTTTGACCTCATTTAATAATGTTGAGACACCTTATGAAAGGCCAATGAGCCTTTGAAAAAAAGAAAAAGAAAGCAACATGTTTGCTTGCCTTGAAACTCGAGCAAGGTCTGAGGGGTATATGGTGAAAATCTTTAAAACCTGGTACCCTAAGCCTTAATTGGTTGGGAGTCACCGACCTCAATGCTCGTTACAAGGGTGGATAGGTGGAGTTAGCATATGGTAGGTGCTTAGGTATTAAAAATTCATTCTCAAAAGTCCGGGGTGAAATCCGAGGAGTTAGTGGTTGAAAAATCCTTAAAGCTTGATGCCCTAAACCTTAATTGGTTGGGAGTCATCGATGGACCCCCGTTATATGGACAATTCAGAAAAGAATACCCCTTAAGCCTTGTACCTTTCGGAAAAAAAAAAAAGTGTCTTCAACCTAGTGAATTTGGTCAGTTTGCTAAGTGTTAAAAAAGAGATAGGTTGGGGGGAGAGATTAGTTTAGCATACTATATTCAGAAGCTATCATCTTACACATAGATTCTTTTTGGAAGAATAAAGTTTGGTTCTTTGGAAGTGAAAATGATTTTAAAACTTCAATTTGCATAATGCATTTCCTTGATCAATAGTGTTTAGTAAAGTTTTTGATAACTCTTGTTGAAATTTGAGTTTATATTTCTTTAATGTTCCATGTGAGAGTTAGATCATCATGCCACTTAAAATTTTTTTGAAGTAATCAGCATGATGTAGTAAATTATAGTATTGTTTATTTTTATTTTTCTCTCCTTCATTGCTAAGGGACTAGCAATATGGCGGTTGGGGGGAGTGATTACTACTCAAAACATGTTATTTTGTGGCTTGTAATTATCTCTTTTAAACACCTTTGAGTAGTAATTATTACCTTTTAACTCAACTGGCATTTTAAGGACGCTTGCAATCGTTTCTAGTCAAATTGTGTTAAGTTTTGGTGTTTTTGATAGCTTTTTGCTCACGAAAGCAATTTAAGAATGAGGGAGAGCTGTATATAGTTCATGGCAAAGCTTTTGGAAGCTCAAATTCATGAAGAAACCAAGCTTTGGAGCCTCATAGTCCTTTGCCTTAGTCGTTCAAAGTATGCAAGGAAAAATCAATGGAGAGAAGAAAACAGAGGACAGCAGCTGCAGTCTTCCTTCACACTTTTGGAGCATTTCCCGAAGTCCAATTTATACATGCTATATACCATTTCAAATCTCATAAAGTCAACAATCCAATGCTTTAAACGGTGCACAATTCGGATCTGAAATGAAGGAGTTATAGTCGTTGGAAGCTGAACACCGCAAGCTGAAAGCCAACTTTGCAGCGCTGCGAAATCAGCCTTTTGCTGCGAAGTGATTTCTCAGCCTTTTGCTGTGAAGTGATTTCGCAGCCCTTTTTGTACGTCTGCGAAGTCTCGCTGACCTGGTTTTCAACTGCGAAATGGTACTTAGTGCTTCCCGACATTTGCGACCAACACGATGAGATATTTTTCTTCAGATTTTTGTGTATAAATTTCCATTTTCTCCTTGTATTCAGCCACTCATGTAATTCCTTATCTAGGAAGTTTCCAAGGAAGGGTAAATTACCTTCATATATAAACTCTCTTGTAAACACTAAAAAGAGGACTCTCGGGGAGCTTTCTCTAGGAGACCAACTTATGTATATTTTACATTTAGTGAATTACAGAGATCTATTTTGCTTTCTTTTTCCTTCTACTATCTTCTTTTTCTTGGAAGCCAAACACCCTCTGAGGATGTTTTCCCAGAGGATGAGAGGCTAAAATTTTGGTTTCTTGGAGTGAAGGAAGCTAGGTGAAAAGTCTAGATGCTAAAGTGGAAAACTCTCGTGCATTAAATACAGGTAGTTGGAGTTCATAAATGGCTTTTAAATCTAAAGTTTTGCTTTAAATCCCTTTTAATCACTTTGAATGGCCAATACATGGTAAGCTTCAGGTCTCTGTGGATGCCTATTACTAGATCCATATCAGTCCATTAGTTATCATGTACGAGCCATTGGAAAGTGGTTCAAGGTGAAGACCCATATTGTTTAAAGCCATTAATGGAACTTGACTACCACTTCTATTGACTTTTTATGGATTAAATCTTCATTGTTAAACCTATACCAGTTCGGGAAATAACTATAGGTTAAATCCCCAATGCGAGGAGAAAAATTCGGAGTTTCCCACTTTGCATTCTGAACTTGATCCTAGCAACCTCTAGCTCCAGGAGACTTTCTTTCTTCCATTTTTACTTAGTTCTATATTAGTTTAGTTTTAGGCATCACTTTCAAAACAAATCTTATTTTCTTTTAAACTTTAAGTTTTTGACAAAGGAAATCATCAGACTCAATTTCTAATCTATAGTCTATCACTGGTAGAGTGAAAACCCATCCTTGAGTTCGACCCTAGAGCTGCTATACTATAGTAGCTTTGCTATGCCAGTATAAGGTCATAGAATTTGTAAATATTTTTTATTAAAATACTCAACTGGGCATGAATCAATAAGTCGATCCTGATGTGCACGTATGGCCTCCATCTGCTGGGTCAGGATGCTATGAGTAACGGTCAATGTCTGCAAAGTATGACATAGGCCTCTGAACTCTGAAATGGATATGGCAATCCTAGACTCAAATGGAGGTGGAGGCTCGGATATAGCTGGCATTACTGGCGGAGTCCTGGGGATGGCATAAGGAGCAACCTCAGGCATAGGTCCTATAGAGGGCACTGCATGGGTAGGTGCTCTCATATCTATAGGTATCTCAATCGAATGTGGCTCCTTTGGATGCTCTGGCTGTGGTCTATCTTGATGCTTTGGTCCAGTTGAAGCTCCTAACTCTGCATCATAAGCTATCATATTCGTCCATTTGTCGAGAGTGAATATCTCTCAAAAAATGCGTCTGCGCTCAAGCTGAGGCTTAGATGGATATCCCAAGTGCTCTAATATCTGACAGAGCAACCTCAAGAATAGAAGTGGAATGGCATCTGCTCTCAACAGCTTCTTCCTATGGACCTTCTCTTCAAAGTAAAGAAGAGTGGCCATGATGAGATGATGAGGGCCAAAGAAAAATCCCTCTGACATTCGGAACAAAGCCTCTAGCAAAGCTCCTCTCCTCTACATCATATGCTGAAGTGGATAGATGTTGTGGCGCAGAAGTGCATCGATAAAGAACATGTTGGGATAGAGCTCCTTCCTCAACAGATATGGGCGTGTGGATATCCCCCTGGATATTATATGAACCATATCACTCTGAGAAGGATGAGCCCACACTCTATAATCCTCTGGACGTGCTAGCTCATAAGGAATGCGCAGGGCCTCTACTATGTGTCTAGCTCCCAAGATACCATGACGTCCGTCAATGGTGAAGTGGATGACAGTAGGATCCTAGACGCGATGCGTAGTCATAGACTGATAAAAGTCTAATGCTACATGGGGATAGAAGAAATCCCTAGGAGTCATCAGGTGCTCCATATGGTATCTCTGGAGTAAATGGAATGAATCTATGAGCTCTGGCTGAAGCCTAAAAGTCTCTCTGTCAAAAGAAAGCTTGGAGTGGAATGACCTAGCCCAATAATCCAAGTTGCCCTCTATAGGTGGCTGAGTGACCATGGGCCGCTTGATAATCACCTCAGGAATCATCCTATAAGGGATCTGAGACTCTGTAATAGGCGGCTGAGGCTCTGATAAAGGCTCTGTTGGCTCAACTGGAGCTAAAATCCTTGCCTTCTTCTTAGGAGGGCGGCTAGCTGACTTCTTGGGATGAGAGGAGCTTGCCCCGGGTGTAGTGGGTGATCTCCTAGTCTCAAATTATCTCAAAGGAGGACTCGGAGGTGATCCTTCTACTGAAGGTGGGATGGCAAATGGCTGTGAAGGCTCAATCATGGAGTCTTGCACAGAAACCACTATCAGTGCTCTGTTGCGGGCTGAGGGAGATAAGGTCTTCGCTCCTCGTGTTTTGGCCATGGCTGACATGAAGAAGCTTGAGAATGGGTGGCTAAAGGTGCACGTGCGGCTTTTCTTCAAATGTAGGTCATCTGGAAATGGTGTTCTGGCTTGGCTCAATTTTCGCACCAAATGGGGGTTTTCGCAGGGTAAATGACCAGTGCGAAATGGAAAATAGCAATTTTAAAGTTTAAATTGGAATTTGAGTGACGATTGAGTTTTTCGCAGGAGAGGGCTTATTTCGCAACATGAAGGCGATTTTGCAGCCAAGGGGCATTTTCGTAGGCCATTCGCGGCTGCGAAATGGGAGTGTGGGGTAGCAAAATGGCACTAGTGTGCCAAGGGTGTGTTTCGCAGCTATGAAATGGTTTTGCAGAGGGTGCTTGCACTACAAATGAAGCTTTGGAGGATTTTGCTACCGTTTTGCAGTTGCGAAATGAGGGCTTGGGCTATGAAATGGCACACGTGTGCCTAAGAAGGGTTTTGCAGCTGCGAAAATTTTTGTAAAGGGGGGGTCTTAGGCTGCGAAATGGTTTCGTAGAGGGAGCCCTTTTTTTAACAAGACCTCAATTTCGCAGAGGGAAGGGTCTTGGCTGCAAAATAATTTCGCAGAGGAAGCCCCTTTTCACAGGGGAGCTCTTTTGGCTGAGAAATTTTCGCAAGCCATTGAAATTCCTTGCTTTTGAGCTCCTGTGTTTCCCTGAGACTTTCCTTCACCTCTTTTACAATTCCTCCTAAATTTGATCATTCAAAAAGTCTAAGTTATATCAAAATAACATAAATTAAGACTAAGATTAAAATCAAAACAATTAATAAAGCTTATAAATTTGTAAAATTAAACAAAAATATGGACTTTGGCAAGACGAAGTCCATCTAACCCTTTTCTGATTAGGATTTTTATGGCTCAAGGAGGTTGACTTCCTTCTTGTCTTAATTGACTGGCTCCATGAATGGTTTGAGAGAATGGCCATTGACTTTAAAGGTGTCTGTGCTGTTGAAATTCAATAATTCCACTACTCCATTGAGATGCACTTGGTGAATAATGAAAGGGCCTATCCACCTTGACTTCAGCTTCCCGGGAAAGATATGGAGCCTAAAGTCATAGAGTAAGACTCTTTGTCCCTTCCGGAATCCTTTATTGGAGATTAACTGATCATGCCACCTTTTCATCCTCTATTTTGCAACTTTGGAATTGATGTAGGCATCATTTCTTAATTCCTCCATCTCATTAAGGTCTAAACACCTCTTTGCCTCAGCTCTGATCAAGTTCATGTTTACCTTTTTGATTTCCCACCAAGCTTTATATTCAACTTCCACAGGGAGATGGCATGCTTTGCCATAGACTAGGTGATAAGGAGACATGCCAAGAATAGTCTTATAAGTTGTTCTATAAGCCCATAGTGAAAATCATGAAGCTTAATAGACCAATCTCTTCTGCTCGTGTTCACCACTTTCATCAATGTATTCTTGATTTCCCTGTTTGCTAGCTCAACTTGCACAGAAGTCTAAGGGTGATAAGGTGTAGCTACCTTATGCTTCACCCCATACTTGGCTAAAAGAGTTTCAAAAGGTTTGTTGCAAAAATTAGTACCCCCATCACTGATTATAGCCTTGGGCACCCCAAATCTTGAGAAGATGTTCTCTTTGAGAAAGTTGAGAACTACCTTGTGATCATTGTGTTTACAGGGGATTGCCTCAATCCATTTAGAAACATAGTCTACCCCCACCAAAATGTAAGAGTTACCAAAAGACATTGGGAAAGGTCCCATTAAGTCAATGCCCCAAACATCAAAGAGATCAACTATTAGAATGGGGTTCATAGGCATTTGATTCCTTCGTGTAAGCTTCTCGAGCCTTTGGCATCATAGCTCCTACACATGGTGTGGGCATCTTTGAAGAGTGATGGCCAACTAAACCCTTATTGCAACACCTTCATGGCTATTTTCTAAGAGGCAAAGTGGCCTCCACATGCACTCTCATGGCAATGACTGAGGATTCCTTGTTGCTCTTCTTCATGCACACACTTCCTTATTATTTGATTTGAACAATACTTGAAAAGGAAAGGTTCTTCCCAATAATAGGCATGAATCTTTGCAAAGAAGTGCTTTCTATCTTGTGCTTTCCACTCACTTGGGATTTTACTAGTAACCAGATAGTTAGCAATATGAGCATACCAAGGAGTTTTTTCTAGCAACATAAGTGATTCCTCTGGAAAGTCATCATTAATAGGTGAAACATGGGAATTATGTTCTATAGCCAACCTTGAAGGGTGGTCAGCTACCACATTCTGCACTCCTTTCTTATCTCTGATTCGGAGATTGAACTCTTGTAATAAGAGAATCCATCTAATCAACCTTGCTTTTGCATCTTGCTTTGTCAATAAATACTTCAAGGCTGAATGGTCAGTGAAAACAATGATGAAAGACCCTACTAGATAAGCACGAAACTTGTCTAAGGCAAACACTACAGCTAACAATTTTTTCTCTGTAGTTGTGTAGTTCCTTTGAGCTTCGTTCAATGTCTTGCTTGCATAGTAGATCATATAGGGCTTTCCATCTTCTCTTTGGCCAAGCACAGCTCCTATAGCAAAGTCACTGGCATCACACATCACTTCAAAGGGTAGTTGCCAGTTAGGAGCCCTCATTATTGGAGCAGTTGTCAAGAATTTCTTCAGTTGATCAAAACTCCTTTGACATCTCTCATCCCATTCAAATTTAGAATCCTTAGCCAATAATTCACAAAGACGCTTTGAAAGCTTAGAAAAATCTTTTATAAACCTCCTATAGAATCCTGCATGGCCAAGGAGTTGCCTTACTCCTTTTACAGTTGTTAGGGATGACAATTTGACAATAAGTTCCACCTTTGCTTTATCAACTTCCATGCCTTTCTCGGAGATGATATGGCTAAGGACAATTCCTTGCTGTACCATAAAATGACATTTCTCCCAATTGAGCACCAAGTCTTTCTCAATGCATCTGTTCAGTACCGCTTCCAAGTTGACTAAGCATTCTTCAAATGTACTACCATATATGGTGATGTCATCCATGAAGACCTCTATAATTCGCTCCACCATATCACTGAAGATACTTAACATACATCTTTGGAATGTTGCAGGTGCATTACATAAACCAAAAGGCATTCTTCTGTAGGCATATGTTCCAAATGGACATGTGAAAGTGGTCTTCTCTTGGTCTTCAACATCGATTTCAATTTGAAAATACCCGGAGTACCCATCCAAGAAACAATAGAAAGGATGGCCAAAGACTCTCTCCAACACTTGATCAATGGCAATGGAAAATGATCATTCCTTGTCACAACATTCAATTTCCTATAATCAATACACACCCTCCAACTTGAAGTGAGGCGTGTAGCAACTTTTTCTCCACTTTCATTTTAGACCACCATGATCCCTGACTTCTTTGGTACCACTTGAGTAGGACTCACCCATGGGCTATCTGATATGGGGTAGATAATACCTGCTTAAAGTAGCTTCAGGACCTCAGCTTGCACCACCTCTTGCATATGAGGATTCAATCTTCTTTGAGGTTGATGAATTGGTTTAGCTTCTTCTTCCATGTATATATGATGTGTACAGACCAAAGGACTGATGCATTTCAAGTCAAATATTTGCCATCCTATTGCTTTCGTACACCTCTTGAGAACTTCAAGTAGACACACCTCCTGACCTCCTGAGGAGTAGTAAGAGATGAAGATATAACAACAGGGCACTTTTGATTCTCTTCTAGGTATGTATATTTCAACTCCGCGGGGAGAGGCTTCAGATTGAGCTTTGGGGTCTCCTCTTTAGCAGCTTCTTGTGCCTTCTCTTTATTGAACAAAGGTAGAATTTCTTCTCTCCTCCTCTAACCTTGTAGAGTAGAAAGCACATCTGAGGGTTCAGGCAACCCTTCTTCAAGATCCCCAAGACATTAATTTAACTTGTCTTGCATCTTCTGATTACAATGCTCCTCCACTAGAGTGTCAATAATGCACACCTCTTCTGGACCTTCTTCTTCTTCTTGAGTGATTGGCTTTTTGGACATATAGAAAATATTGAGCTCCAATGTCATGTTGCCAAACGTGAGTTGCATGAGTCCATTCCTATAATTTATGATTGCATTTGATGTAGCAAGGAATGACCTTCCAAGGATGATAGGAACATAATTAGTTTCCTTGACAATTGGGTCTGTGTCAAGAACAACAAAGTCTACTGGATAGTAGAAATTATCAACTTGAACTAAGACATCTTCAATTATCCCCCTTGAAATTTTCACTGATATATCTGCTAGAAATAAAGTGATTGATGTTGGCTTCAATTCACCAAGTCCCAATTGCTTGTAGACAGAGTATGGTAACAAATTCACACTTGCTCCCAAGTCTAACAAATCTTTCTTCACTACACCAGCTGGGCACAAATCAAATGGCACCATTGTCGAGGACCATTGACAGAACATGAATCAACTGATACACCAATTGGGAATGAATCACTCATGATACAAAATCGTTCAGATCATATACATCCCTGAGCTACTCATATCATCTAGAGGCTTGAGCTTATGGGATCCTAAGTTATTCATGTCACCTATAATGTTGAGCTACTCAAAGCATCCATAGTCTTGAGCTCATGATCGAGAGTAGCACATATCATCCATAGCTTTGATCTATTCACAGCATCTAGAGCCTTGAGATCACAACCCATAGTAATTCATGTTAACCAAAATCCTGAGTTGTTCATATCATTTAAAGCCCTCAGCTCACGACCTCGAGTCATTCATCTAATCTATAACCTTGAGTTGTTTATAACATTTAAAGCCTTAGGCTCATGACCAAGAATCGTTCATATCATCCACACCCTTGAGTTGTTCATGTCATCTAGAGGCTTGAGCTTACAGGATCCCAAGTCGTTCATATCATCCACAACCCTAAGTTGTTCATAACATCCAGAGCCTTGAGTTAACTGATGGGAAAAACCCAAATCTCTCTATTTCCAAAGTCTGGACAGGGTTAAGAATATGCATAACTATCTTAGGCTTTTTCTAAATTCTATGAGTAGTGAAAAAATAATATTTTTTATAATTTAAAAGGATTCAGAATAACAAAAACCATTCCTCAAATTCAAATGTTCCCCAATCAAATCCGCATGGTGAAGATGAAGATCGAAATCGTAGAAGTTTCATAAACTTGAAGTCTTCCACTTGATGACTCAAACCTTGATCTTGGCACACTTTCAATTGGGAGGAAAAAAAGGCGGAGGCTATGGCTCTCTACCTCTCTGGGTGGTGCAAGACAAAAGCTGTGGAAACCCTAACCCTTAGGGGGTATTTATAGGGTTCCTAAGTGGGCTCAAGTGACATGAGCCCACATGGGCTTGGGTCACTTAATCTAACTGAAAATGGGTTATAATTGATTAATTAACCTAACAAGGCCTACTAGTTAATCACTTAATCCAATCCAAAAAGATATATGAGGTCAAAGTGGGGACCACTAGGACCTATAGGAATACTGGCTTGTTTAGAATCCAATTCTAAAGTTGATCAACATCCCACTACAAAGAATCAACAGACCTCTAGTATCCTATGTAAATAACAATGAGACACCAAGTGCTCGGGTTTGTGAACTGGTATCCATTGTGTTAAGTCTTCCCATGAATCTTCCCATGACCTAGTGTCTTTAGTTTAACAAGGTGAAAGCTATTAGTCTTTCAAGACTGCCTCTACCATCCTTAAGTTACCAATCCTCCTATTATATGTTCAATTGACATATCTTAGCTCTGAAATAGCTTACGTCAAGTTCCACTTAAGGAACTACTATGACCATAGTTTCCATGAATACACCTCCTTAGGATCACTCAATGGGACACTCCATCTCAGTCCAAAGAAATACCATGGTGCCTTTATTGAGAATACCTATTTCTATTGGTTTCCATTAACAGTGACCTAATCCATAGGGAATATATGATTAGCTTACAATCTCACCCATAGGTCAAAGCCACTACTAACTTCAGCACCAGCTTAATATTCTCAAGGTTGATGTCATTCATATCCCTAAACTGTTTATAGCATCTGTAGCCCTTAACTCACGACCCAGAGTCGTTCATGCCAACCATAGCCTTGAGAAATTCATAACATCTAGAGCGTTGAGCTCACGACCTTGAGTTGTTCATATTTTGTAGAGCCTTGAGCTCACGACCTAGAGGTTCATGAGTTATACATAGCATCTAGAACCCTGAGCTCACTACCTAGAGTCGTTCATGTAAACTAAAGCCCTAAGTTGCTTATAACATCTAGAGCCTTGAGCTCATGGCCTAGTCATTCACGTCATCTACAACCTTGAGTTGTTCATAACATTTAGAGCCATGGATACATGACCAAGAATCTTTCATATCATCTACACCATTGATTTGTTCACATCATCTAGAGGCCTAAGCTCATATGATCCAGAATCTTTCATATCATCCACAGCCCTATGCTATTTCAAGCATCCAAGGCCCTTAGGTAATGACCTTGAGTAGCTCATGTCATCAGCAATCCTGAGCTCTTCAGAACATCTAGAGCCCTAGGCTCACAACCCAAATTCTTCATGTCAACCATAGCTCTGAACTTGAGCTTATGACCAAGAGTCGTTCACATTAGCCATAGTTTTGAGCTATTCATAGCATTTAAAGTCATTGTCTTAAGACCAAGAATCATCAATGTCATCCTTAACCTTGAGTTGTTCATAGCATCTAAAGGTGTGAGCTCATGGGATCTCGAGTCATTTACACCATTCACAATGTTGAGTTGTTCATAGCATCCGTAACCTTGAGCTCATAACCTGAGCTATTCATAGCATCTAGAGCCTTGAGGTCACGACTCAAAGTCACTAATGTCAATCACAACCTTGAGTTGTTTATAGTATCCAAAGCCCTAAGCTCACAATGTAGAGTCGTTCATGTCATCCACAACCCTAAGCTCATGACATAGAACCAGTCATATCATCCATAGTTCTGAAATGTTCTTCGCATCTAGAGGTTTGAGCTCATGGGATCCTGAGTCATTTATATCATCAACAACACTGAGTTGGTCATAACATCAATAGCTTTAAGCTCATAACCTAGAGTAGCTCATGTCATCCACAGTCTGAAGCAGTTCATAACATCTATAGACTTGAGGTCACGACTCAGAGTCATACAAGTCAACCACAATCTTAAGTTGTTCGTAGTATCTAAGGACCACAGTCCAAAGCAGTTCATAGCATCTAGAGCCTTAAGTTCATGACTCGGAGTCATTCTTGTCAACCACAACCTTGAGTTGTTCATAGTATCTAAAGACCTAAGCTCATGACCCAGAGTCATCCATGGCATCTAGAACTCGGAGTGAATGTCATCCCTAACCCTGAGTTGTTTATAGCATTTAAAGCCATGGACACATGACCAAGAATCGTTCATATCACTTGCACCCCTGAGGTTTTCATAGCATCAAAAGGCCTAAACTCGTGGGAATCGTAGTCACTCACATCATCCACAACCCTGAGTTGTTCATAGCTTTCGGAGTCCTAAGCTCATGATTGAGAGTTATTCATTTCATACACAACCCTGATTTATTCAGACCATTTAAAGTCATTGGCTCACAACTAAGAATTATTCATGTGATCCTCGGCCTTGAGTTGTTCATTGCATCTAAAGTCATTATGCCACAAGATCTTGAGTTGTTCATATCATCTAGAACTGTGAGTTGTTCATAACATCTAGAGCCCTAAGCACATGACTCAAAGTCTTTCATGTCAACCACAACCTTGAGTTATTCATAGCATCTAGAGCCTTTAGCTCATGACCTGGAGTCATTCATGTCATTCACAGCCCTAATTTGTTCATTGCATTTAGGATCGTAGGCTTATGACCAAGAATCATTTCGTATCATCCTTAGCCCTATGTTATTCATAGCATCTAGAGGCCTTAACTCATAGGAACTCAAGTTATTCATATCATCCATAACTTTGAGTTGTTCATAGCATCTAGAGCCTTGAGCTCACAACCCAAAATCGTTCATGTCAACCATAGCCTTGAGTTGTTCATACTATCTACAGCCATGAGCTCATGACCCAGAGTCATTCATGTCAACCACTGCCTTGAGTTGTTCATAGCATATATACCCTTGACCTTAAAACCCAAAGTTGTTAATATCATCTACAACCATGAGTTGTTCAT
This sequence comes from Vitis riparia, assembly GCF_004353265.1. Classification (NCBI taxonomy): domain Eukaryota; kingdom Viridiplantae; phylum Streptophyta; class Magnoliopsida; order Vitales; family Vitaceae; genus Vitis; species Vitis riparia. The sequence goes on along the minus strand of NW_023269665.1, from coordinate 198,637 downwards.
GGCATTTGAAGTCATGGGAACACGACTAAGAATAGTTCAAATAATCAACACCCTTGAGTTTTTCATATCATCTAGATCTCTGAGCTCATGGGATCCGTAGATGTTCATATCATCGATAACCCTAGGTTGTTCATAGCATCCAAAGTCCTTAGCTCATGATCAAGATTTGTTCATGTCATGCACAATCCTAAGCTATTCTTAGCATTTAGAGTTATAGGCTCACAACCAAGAATCATTTATATCATCCTCAAACTTGACTTGTTCATAGCATCTAGAGGTCTAAGATCATGGGATCCCAAGTAAGTCATACCATCCACAACTCTGAGTTGTTCATAGCATCTAAAGCCCAAAGCACATAACTCGAAGTCCTTCATGTCAACTAAAACCCTAAGTTATTCATAGCATCTAGAGCCCTCAACTCACGATCTAAAGTCATTCCTATCATCCACAACCCTAAGTTATTCATAAAATTTAAAATCATAGGCTCATGACTAAGAATAATTCATATCATTCTTATCCCTAAGTTGTTCATAGCATCTGAAGGCCTTAGCTCATAAGATCCTGAGTTTTTCATATCATCCACAAGTCTGAGCTATTCATAACATCTAGAGCCTTGAGCTCATGACCTAGAGTCATTCATGTCAACCACAACTTGAGTTATTCATAGTATCTGGAGACCCAGAGTTGTTCATGTCAACTTGATTACTACTCAAAAAGTGTTATTTATAGCTTGAAATTAACTCTTTTAAACACTTTTGAGTAGTAGGTATTACATTTTAACTCAATTAACATGTTAGAGACCCCTGCAATCGTTTCTAATCAAACTGTGTTAAGTTTTGGTGTTTTTGATAACTTTTTAATCACCAAAGCAATCTAAGATGAGGGAGAGCTCTATATAATCCATGGCAAAGAAAATGGAAGCTCATTTAAATGAAGAATTCAAGCTTTGGAACTTCGTAGTTCTTTGCCAAAGCCAATCAAGAATGTAAGGAGGAAAAAGAGAGAAATCTAACATGAAGAATTCAAGAGGACAGCAACTGTTTGACACATTTTGAGTACTTTCTATAGTCCATTTCATGCATACTATATCTTGTTTCGAAGCTTGGGAAGTTAGAAGTCCAACACTTCAAATGGTACATAAATCGGAGTTGAAACAAAGAAGTTATGGCCTTTTGAAGACAACTGCATCAAGCTATGCGAAAATTTTGCAGCTACGAAACCCACCTGTGGCACACGAGTGCCATTTCACAGCCCATGCCTCCATCTTCGTAGCTGCGAACCACATTACGAAATCACCTCCAAGCTGCGAATGAAGTTGCAAATCATCTCCAAGTTGTGAAATTACCTCCAAGTTGCAAAACCAAAGTTCAAACTTGCAAAATGGATAATTCAACATGTGAATCACCATGCGAAATCCACCTGTGCAATATCAGATATTTGCTACCAACTTAGTTAGATTTTTTCTCAAGATATTTTGTGTAAATTTCTATTTTCTCCTTGTAATCAGTCAAAGATATTATTCGGATATTTCTTAGAAAATATCTTCTCTATATATATCTTTGAACTAATGTAAATCAATACATCATATATCCATCATGTAATCGATGATAGTAAGAAATATATTTTACAGAGCACTTGCTTTGTTTTTCCTTCATATTTTTGTTTTCTCGTTATTTTTATTTCTAGCAAATCAAACTCTGAGGATGTTTCCTTAGAGGATGAGTGACTAGGCTCTTTGTCTCTTGGAGTGAAGAAAGCCGGGTGAGTTTCCGAATGCATAAATTAGAAGTTTTGTTGTTTCAATTTTTAATGAAGAGAAAGTGTGACCCGTTAATGGTTTCTATGTTTTTAGTTAACTTAAAATGCCTTTAAATCACCTTGGCCAACACTTGGTAAGGCAAGTGATCTCCATTCATTGACATGCACTAGTTTATCTCTTGCAAGCCTTTGGAGGTGGTTTGAAGGTAGGATTTTCTAGAATAGCCAACACTTGGTAAGCTTTTAGACTCTAAGGAGACATCCATTAGTTATCTCTTGCGAGCTTTTGACGGGTAATCCAAGGTTAAAGATCACCTTGAATGGCCAATACTAGGTGAGAGGTATGAACCATTGCAAGATGCATTAGTGAGAAGGATTTAGTGTTTGAACCCATTAATGGGAAGCATTTATACCACACCGGTTCGGGAAATAACTATATGTTAAATCCCCAATGCGAGGAAAATAAACAAGTGATTGGAACTCTCTTTTTGTATAAAGAATTTGAGCCTAGTGATCTGAAACTCCAAGAAACACTTTTCTTAGTAAGTAATTTCCGTTGCTTTCTTTTTAGTAAGCTTAAAACAAACCCTTTTTCAACTAAAGTTTATGTTTTCTTCTTAAGCTAACCTTGAAATGAAAAAGCACCAATTCATCTTTGAATTAATATCAATTGTTAAGTGAAAACCCATCCAGTGAACGACCCTAGAACCACTATGCTATGCTAGCTGAGGCTATCCTAGTACATGGTGTAATAGGTTATAAACTTTGTTGATTACTCCCGTTTAAGGACCACAATCAAGAAACACCAACTGGACACGAATCAAATGGCACCGTTGTCAAGGACCATTGAGAGGACATGAAATAGATGATACACCAATTGGGAATGAATCAAATGGCGTCGTTGCCAGGGATGGTGCCACTTTACAGTGATATCACCTTTCCAGAGTACTTGTGATCTTCGTCACAAGTTTGGTGACTTTTCTTTTCTTTTTACTAACTCTTTTTATTTGTTTATTTTTCTTTGTTCATGTTTTAGTATACCTTTTATTTAGTTTTTTAGTTTACCTTATTTTTTTTTTCTTAGAGTTGTTTTTCTTTTGTTTTCTTTTGTTTTCTTTTGTTTTCTCTATTTTTAATTCACAAATTGCTAGTTGTGCATGCCATATTGAATACGAGATAGCAGAGGAAGCCATGCACTTCGTGAGTTATGTGGCTGAAGTTTCAAGAGGATTGGATGAACCAAATGCTAGAGATATGGGAAGAATGAAGTCTCAACCTAATGCTAAGGGTGAGATGTATATTTTGAATTACGACATAAACATGAAGGCAAAGATTGCAGCTATGGAAAGAAGATTGGAAGAGCTAGAAATGATGAAGATGCAAGAAGTGCAAGCCATCTCTCAAACACCATTGCAAGCTATGCCCTGTTCCATTTGTCGATCTTTTGAGCACTTGGTGAATGAGTGTCCTACCATTCCAGCACTGAGAGAAATGTTTGGTGATTGCAACACCTACAATTCCAATTTGAGGGACCATCCAAATTTCTCTTGGAAACCACAGCCACCTTAGTACAAGCAATATGTTCAAGCACTTCCGCAAGCCTCGAACCGTAAACAAGCTATGGTGAATCTTAGCAAGGTCATGAGAGACTTTGTTGGAGCTCAGAAATCCATCAATGCTCAACTCAGTCAAAGAATTGATAGTGTAGAGAGTTCATTGAACAAAAAGATGGATGGAGTGCAAAATGATCTATCTCAGAAGATAGATAATCTCCAATATTCAATCTCAAGGTTTGCCAACCTCAACACAGTGCAAAAAAAAGGAAACTCTCCTTCTCAACCTTATCAAAATTCCAAGGGTATCCATGAAGTGGAGGCTCAAAAGAGAGAATCTTCAATGGTGAAAGAAGTTAAAACGGTTATCACTTTGAAGAGTGGTAAAGAGGTTGATCTGCTCACATGCAAGCTAGAGCATAAGGTAGAGAGTGAAGCAGAGAAAGAAAAGAGGGAGGAAATCAAATGAAAGAAAAAGGGGAAAAATACAGAGAAAGATGACTATGATGTTAATGTAGATGAAGAACCACAGAGGATAGTCATCAAGGAAGAAATACATGCCTCCACCTTTCCCCCAAGCTTTGTATGGTAAAATCATACAGAGCAAGTCTTAAGTGAGACATGCAAACTTCATATGGGATCTGGGCAAGCTAAATCAGGATCAAATTTTTTGATGGACTTAGTCTTTCTAAAGACTAGCTAGTCCATATCTTTTTGTTTTATTTTATTATTTGTTTTAATTTTGATTTCAATGCTTTAATTTTACTTTGTTTTGATTTAACATAGGTTTTTGGATGATCAAAATCAAGAGAAATTTCAAAAGAGGTGAAGGAAGGTCTATGGGAATCAAAAGGAACTCAAAATCAAGGAAAAATCCATGGTTTGCGAAATTTCGCAGCCCAAAAAGGGCCCTTACGAAAATGGCCCTTGGTTGTGAAATTATTTCGCAACCCCAAGAAGCCGCTGTGAAATCGCCACTTGGCTGCGAAACATTTTGACAGCCCCATGCACCCCCTCTGCGAAACACCCCTTTGGCACACGAGTGCCATTTCGTAGCCCCTAGCATCATTTCGCAACTGCGAAATGCTCTACGAAATCCCCAATGCCTAAAAAATCACATTTTTGCAGCCACACCCCCATTTTGTAGGTGGTTTCGCAACTACGAAACCACCCCTTGGCACACGAGCGGCATTTCGCAGCCCTCCACCCTCATTTCGCAGTTGCGAAATGGGCTGCGAAAATGTTTCTCTTTTTTTCCATTGGCTACAAAATCATCTTTGGGCTACAAAATGGGTTACAAAAATGTTTCTTTTTTTTTCAATTGGTTGCAAAAATGCCTATTGGCTACGAAATTCCCCTTTGACTGCTAAATGATTACGCAACCCCATAGCTACCCCCTGTAAAATCCCCCATTAGCTGCGAAATCACCCTTTTGCGACGAAATGGCCTTCAGGCTACAAAATTGACCTGCAAAATGAAGGGAGGTTTGCGCAAACATCTTGCAAAGCCAAGGAAAGTTGTGAAAATGCCAATAGAGCCCCGTAACCATGCATCTAAAGAGGAGAGCCCTCTCATTAAGATCACACACACGAAGCATCTCACTCCATTTCTTACCTCCTTAAACCATCAGAGCACATAGCTCCAGCTGAGAAGACTATGCCATCTAAGGAGACTGCCATAACAGAGGTCAAAGTCATGATTCAACCCACTCAAGAGGCCACCATAGATGCATCAACTCCACAGGACCCTACCATTACTTGATCATCTCTTTACTTTTTGTCTTTACATATTATATTTGTATACATAATTCCATGTTTTGATGTTTTATATTTTGGGATTGGATGTATTACTGATGATACATCATATATAGACATTATTTTTGTTTAAACTTGGCATTTTTCTATTTCCTCTACTCACTAACTCTTTTGTTTTTTTTTTAAACATGTGGTTTCTCCTATATGACTCAGACTCCATGTCACTCAGGAGGTACCACTTCCTCCCTATTTTTCAATCGCTTTTGTCACATTGAGGACAATGTTCAGCTTGGTTAGGGGGAGAGTTGAGGAAGGAAGTTTTGTTATTAATGCTAAGTTATTTTGTTAATTTAGTACTTTTTGCTTCATTTTAAAAATTTTTAAAGTTTTTATTCTACTCTCCATGGTTATTAAGGAAATATTCACAAAAATGAAATGGGAGAAATTGAATTTTTGTCCTTTTACATGACTTAGAATTTGTATTATGCTTACTAAAGTTGATGAATTGTAGAAACTTCTATTGAATTCAACCTTAGTTCTTCCTCTTTAAGCTATTCACACACTGTGCACAATAGGTTCAATCGCTTTTGTCACATTGAGGACAATGTTTAGCTTGGTTAGGGGGAGAGTTGAGGAAGGAAGTTTTGTTATTAATGCTAAGTTATTTTGTTAATTTAGTACTTTTTGCTTCATTTTTAAAAATTTTAAAGTTTTTATTCTACTCTCCATGGTTATTAAGGAGATATTCACAAAAATGAAATGGGAGAAATTGAATTTTTGTCTTTTTACATGACTTAGAATTTGTATTATGCTTACTAAACTTGATGAATTGTAGAAACTTCTATTGAATTCAACCTTAGTTCTTCCTCTTTAAGCTATTCACACACTGTGCACAATAGGTTCCGATTATAAGATGAAAAACTATTTCCCTCTTGACTTAGGAAAATTTAGACTTGGTACCTTTGACCTTATTTTAATACTGTTGAGACACCTTATAAAAGGCCAATGAGCCTTTGAAAAAAAGAAAGAAAGAAAAATGTTTGCTTGCCTTGAAACCTAAGCAAAGTCTGAGGGGTATATGGTGAAAATCTTTAAAACCTGGTGCCCCAAGCCTTCATTGGTTGGGAGTCACCGACCTCAATTCTCATTACAAGGGTGAATAGGTGGAGTTTAACATACTGCAGGTGCTTGGGTATTAAAATTCATTCTCAAAAGTTCGAGGTAAAATCCGAGGAGTTAGAGGTCAAAAGATCCTTAAAGCTTGATGCCTTAAACCTTAATTGGTTGGGAGTCATCGATGGACCCCCGTTACATGGACAAGTTAGAAAAGAATACCTTTAAGCCTTGTACTCATACAATGAAAAAAAAAATTGTGAGAAAAGAGGTGTGTTCTTAGCATATTGGAGGTTGATCAGTTTGCTAATCTTTGAAAAAGAACTAGGTTGGGGGAGAGAGATTAGTTCAACATACTATATTCGGAAACTAATAAATAACACTTAGATTTTCGTGGAAGAGTAAGGTTTGACCCTTTGGGAGTGGAAACTCTTTTAAAGCTTAAATTTGCATAATGTCTTCTCTTTATGAATTGTGATTAGACAAATTATTTGATAACTCTTGTTGAAGTTTGGGTTTTATCTCTTTAATGTTCCATGTGAGAGCTAGATCATCATGCCACTTGAAAATTGTTTTTTGATTAGCATGATGTTGTAAATTATAGTACTTTTTATTTTTCTTTTTCTCTCCTTCATTGCTAAGGGACTAGCAATATGTCGGTTGGGGGGAGTAATTACAACTCAAAAAGTGCTATTTTATAGCTTGTAATTAACTCTTTTAAACACTTTTGAGTAGTAGTTATTACCTTTTAATTCAATTAACATGTTAAGGACCCTTGCAATCGTTTCTAATCAAATTATGTTAAGTTTTGGTGTTTTTGATAGCTTTTTTATCACCAAAGCAATCTAAGATGAGTGAGAGCTCTATATAATCCATGGCAAAGAAAATGGAAGCTCATTTAAATGAAGAATTCAAGCTTTGGAGCTTCGTAGTTCTTTGCTAAAGCCAATCAAGAATGCAAGGAGGAAAAAGAGAGAAATCTAACATGAAGAATTCAAGAGGATAGTAACTATTGGACACATTTTTAGTACTTGATGGAGTCCATTTCATGCATACTATATCTTGTTTTGAAGCTCGGGAAGTCAGGAGTCCAATGCTTTAAACAGTACATGAATTGGAGTTAAAACGAAGAAGTTATGGCCGTTTGAAGACAACCACATCAAGTTGTGCGAAAATTTCGCACCTGCGAAATGAGCTGCGAAACCCACCTGTGGCACACGAGTGCTATTTCATAGCCCATGCCTCCATCTTCCCATCTGCGAACCACGTTGTGAAATCACCTCCAAGCTATGAATGAAGTTACAAATCATCTCCAAGTTGTGGAATCACCTCCAAGTTGCAAAACCAAAGTTCAAACTTGCAAAATGGATAATTCAACATGTGAATCACCGTGTGAAATCCACTTGTGCAATATCAGATATTTGCTACCGACTTAGTTAGATTTTTTCTCAAGATATTTTGTGTAAATTTCTATTTTCTCCTTGTAATCAGTCAAAGATATTATTTGGATATTTCTTAGAAAATATCTTCTCTATATATATCTTTGAACCAATGTAAATCAATACATCACATATCCATCATGTAATCGACGATAGTAAGAAATATATTTTACAGAGGACTTGCTCTGTTTTTCTTTCATATTTTTGTTTTTCTCATTATTGTTATTTCTAGCAAATCAAACTCGGAGGATGTTTCCTCAGAGGATGAGTGGCTAGGCTCTTTGTCTCTTGGAGTGAAGAAAGCCGGGTAAGTTTTCGAATGCATAAATTAGAAGTTTTGTTGTTTCAATTTTTAATGAAGAGAAAGTGTGACCCGTTAATGGTTTCTATGTTTTTAGTTAACTTAAAACGCCTTTAAATCACCTGGGCCAACACTTGGTAAGGCAAGTGATGTCCATCCATTAAGATGCACTAGTTTATCTCTTGCAAGCCTTTGGGAGATGGTTTGAAGGTAGGATTTTCTAAAATAGCCAACACTTGGTAAGCTTTTGGACTCCAAGGAGACATCCATTAGTTATCTCTTGCCAGCTTTTGACAGGTAATCCAAGGTTAAAGATCACCTTGAATGGCCAATACTAGGTGAGAGGTATGAACCATTGCAAGATGCATCAGTGAGAGGGATTTAGTGTTTGAACCCATTAATGGGAAGCATCTATACCACACCGGTTCGGGAAATAACTATATGTTAAATCCCTAATGCGAGGAAAAGAAACAAGTGACCGAAACTCTCTTTTTGTATAAGGAATCTGAGCCTAGTGACCTGAAACTCCAAGAAACACTTTTCTTAGTAAGTAATTTATGTTGCTTTATTTTTAGTTAGCTTAAAACAAACCTTTTTTCAAATAAAGTTTATTTTTTCTTCTTAAGCTAACCTTGAAATGAAAAAGCACCAATTCATCTTTGAATTAATATCAATTGTGAAGTGAAAACCCATCCTAGTGAACGACCCTAGAACCACTATGCTATGCTAGCTGAGGCTATCCTAGTACATGGTGTAATAGGTTATAAATTTTGTTGATTACTCCCGTCAAAGGACCACAATCAAGGAACACCAGCTGGACACGAATCAAATGGCACCGTTGTCAAGGACCATTGAGAGGACATGAATCAGTTGATACACCAATTGGGAACGAATCACAACTGCTACCCTTGTTGTTCATAGCATCTACAGTCCTGAGCTCATAACATATAGTCATTTATATCCACCATGACCTGGAGCTTTTCATAACATCTAAAGCATTCAGCTCACAACTAGAAGTTGTTCATGTCAACCACAACCCCGAGCTATTCATAATATCTAGGGCTCTAAGCTCATGACTCGAAGTCATTCTTGTCATCCACAGCCCTAAGCTTATGACATAGAATCGTACATATCATCCACAACCTGGAGGTATTCATAGTATCTAGAAGCCTGAGCTCATGAAATCCCGAGTCATTCATATCATCCACAATATTAAGCTGTGCATAGCATCTAAAGCTCTGAGCTCATGATCCGCAATCGTTCAAGTCAACCATAGTTCTGAGCTGCTTATAATATCTAAAGCCCTGAGTTCACGACCCATAGTTCTTCATGTCATCCATAGCCCTAAGTTGTTCATATCATTTAGAGCCCTAAGCTCATGACCAGGAGTCATTCATGTAAACCACAATCCTAAGTTGTTCATAGCATCTAGATCCCTATGCTCACGACCCGGAATCATTCATGTCATCCACAACCTTAAGATATTCACTGCATCTAGAGTCCTAAGCTCAAACTCGAAGTCGTTCATGTCAACCATAGCTCTAAGTTGCTCATAGTATCTAAAGGCCTAAGCTCACAACCTGGAGTTGTTCATGTCATCCAAATCCCTAAGCTATTCATAGCATTGACAACCTTAAGCTCACAATCGGGAGTCATTCATGTAAACCACAAGCCTGAGTTGTTCATAGCATTTAGAGCCCTATGCTCAGGACCTGGACTCATTCATGTCATCCACCTCCCTGATTTGTTCATAACGTTTAGACTCATAGGCTAATGAATAAGAGTCGTTCATATCATCCTTAACCCTAAGTTGTTCATAGCATCTAGAGGCCTTGGCTCACAGGATCCCAAGTCGTTCATATCATCCAAAACTCTTAGCTATTCATAGCATTTAAAGCTTTAAGCTCATGACCTGGAGTCGTTTTAGTAAACCTTAACCCCGAGTTGTTCATAGCATCTAAGGTAGTAAACTCAAGACCCAAGTGTCATTCATGTCCACTACAGCTTGGAATTTTTCATAGTATCTAGAGCCATGTGCTCACGACCCAAAGTCATTAATGTCAACCACAACCATGACTTTTTCATAGCACTTAGAGCCCTAAGCTCACAACATAGAGTTATTCATGTCATCCACAACTTTGAGCTTTTCATGGCATCTAGAGCCCTAAGCTAACGATATGGAGTAATTCATGTCAACTAAAGCTCTAAGTTGTTTATAGCATTTAAACTCATAGGCTCATAACCAATAATCGTTCATATCAATCTCATCCCTTATTTGTTCATAACATCTATAGGCCTAAGCTCATAAGATCTCGAGTCGTTAATATCATCCACAACTCTTAATTGTTCAGAGCATCTGGAGCCCTGAGCTTACGACCCAGAGTCATTCATGTCAACCACCACCATGAGCTTTTCATACTAACTGGAGCCCTGAGCTTATATGTTAGAGTCATTCATGTCATCCATACTTCTGAGATTTTCATGGCATTTAGAGCCCTAAGCTAACAATCTGGAGTAATTCATGTCAAGTAGAGCCCTGAGTTGTTCATATCAATCTCAGCCCTTAGTTGTTCATAGCATCTAGAGGCCTAAGCTTATAAGATCTTGAGTCATTAATATCATCCACAACTCTTAGTTGTTCAAAGCATCTGAAGCCCTGAGCTTACGACACAGAGTCGTTCATGTCAACCACCACCATGAGCTTTTCATAGTATCTAAAGCCCTAAGCTCACGACCCAGAGTTTTTCATGTTAACCACAACCTGAGTTGCTCATACCATCTAAAGCCTTGAGCTCACAAGTTGGAGTCGTTCATGTCCTCCACACCTGGGAGCTTTTTATAGTATCTAGATCCCTAAACTCATGACTCGGAATCATTCATGTCGACGATAGCCCTGAGCTATGCATAGCATATAGGGCCTAAGCTAATGAGTTGGAGTTATTCATGTCATCCACAACCTTGGGCTGTTCATAGAATTTAGACTTATAGCTTATGACCATGAATCGTTCGTATCATCCTTAACCTTGAGCTATTCATAGCATCTAGAGGCTTGAACTCATGGGATCCCTAGTTGTTCATATCATCAATAACTCTCAGCAATTCATAGCATCTAGAGCCTTAAGCTCACAATTGAGATTCGTTATTGTCAACCACAGGCCCGAGCTATGCATAGTATCTGGAGCCCTGACCTTACAACCTAGAGTCATTCATGTTAACCATAGCCTTTAGTTATTCATAGTATCTAGAGCCTCAAGCTCATTTATGTCCTTCATAGCCTGGAGCTTTTCATTGCATCTATGCATTGAACTCACGACCTTGATTCATTCATGTCAACCACAACCCTATGTTGTTCATAGCATCTAGAGCCTTGAGTCCAGGACCCAAAGTCATTCATCTAAATCACAACCTTGAGCTATGCATAACATCTAGAGGCTTGATCTCAAGTGGTTCATATCATCTATAATGTTCAATTGTTGATAAAATCCATAGCCCTGAGTAGGACATATCTACCATAACCCTTTTCTATTCATAGCATCGATAGCCTTGAGCTCATGACTCAGAGTCATTCAAGTAAACCACAGCTCGGAGTTGTTCATAGCATCTAAAGCCCTGAGCCCGTGACCTAGAGTCAGTCATGTCATCCATAACTCTAAGCTTTTAATAACATCTAGAGCCTTGACCTCATGACTCAAAGTCTTTAATTTCATCCACAACCCTGAGTTGTTCATAGCATTTGGACTCAGGCTCACGACCAAGAATCATTGATATGATCCTTGGCCTTGAACTATTCATAGCATCTAGAGACCTGAGATCACGAGATTCTGAGTCATTCATATCATCCACAACTATGAATTGTTCATAGCATCTAGAGCCTTGAGCTCATCACCCAAAGTTGTTCATGTTGGCCACAACCCTGAGCTCACGACCTAGAGTCATTTCTGTCATCCATTGCCATAAGCTTTTCATAGCATATAGTGTCATGAGCTCACAACATGGAGTCGTTTATGTCCACCATAGCCTTAAGCTATTCATAGGATCTAGAGCCCCCAACACATGACTCAGAGTCATTCGTGTCATCCACAACCCTCAACTATTCATAGCATTGAAAGCCCTAAGGTCACGATCCAAAGTCGTTCATGTCATCCATAGCTGATGCGACTCATGGTAGCTTAGCTTTAAAGGCGTATCAACAAAATTTATACCTTAGATACTATTACTAAAGTAGCCAAGCTACTATAGCATAGTGGTTCTAGGATCGTTCACTGGGAAGGGTTTTCGCAAACACAAGTGATATTCAAATTAGGAAAATAGGTGATTTTCTTATGGATGTTAGCTTTAAAAGAAAATGTAAATAGTTTAGAAAGATTTAAACTAATTTAAGCTAACATTAAAGACTAAAATGAAAGGGTGTAAAAACAAGTTTCTCAAAGATAGGATAGCTATGCTCCGGCTTTTATGCAAATTGGAAATATCAGGATAGGCTCCTCGCGTTGGGGTTGCAACTATGGTGATGCTTGCTTCCCGAACCGGTATGGATTTAGCAAATCAAGTTTTAATCCTTTAAAATGGCAAAACAGATGGTAGTGAATTTCATCAATAGTTATTCACCTTAGACTTCCTTTGAATGGCTCGTAAGAGATAACTAATGGTCTAAAGCCAAAAGCTTACGAAATATTGGCAACTCAAAGTCATTCCAAGTGATAAACTCACCTTTCAATGGCCATTGAAATTGGTTCTAATGGATTAATGCAAAATTTGGAATTGAAAACCTCACCTTCCAATAGCTCGTAGGAGATAACTAATGGATAGAAATCCAAAAGCTTATCAAGTATTGGCCGTTGGAAGTTGTCCAAAGGAAATAAAAACCAAACTTTGCATTAATAAACCATTAATGAAAAATGACTACCTTACCTTCCGGGTGCGAGAAATTTCCATGGGAATGCATCCAAGCCATCACATAACATCCATACTTTGAGAAACTTAAAAGGTTTTAGCCTCTCATCCTTGGGGATTTCATCCACCAAGGATGTTTGGCTACTAAGAAAATAAGAAAGGAAAGAGAAGGAGAAACAGAGCAAGGCTCTGTGGTATATTTCAATATATATGGGTATATTACATATTTTTCTCCATATGTTTCAACGGATGCAAAGGAGTTTATATAGAGAAGCTTTTCCATCCTTCCTAGCTAAGAAATCTTATGATTGGTGGATTACAAGGAGAAGAATGGAAATTTATACAAAAATATCTAAAAGAAAAGATCTCGTGTGGAGTCGGCAAAACAGGGGAAGGGGTGTGCGAAATTCGCACACCTGATCAGGAGGTGTGCGAAATTCGCACACCATTCAGAAGGTGTGCGAAATTTTCGCACACCTGGAGCAGTTTTCTTCCGAAGGCCATAACTTCGTCGTTTCAGCTCCAAATCGTGCACGGTTTGAAGCGTTGGATTCTTGACTTCTTGAGCTTTGAAACGGTATATAGCATATAGAAAATGGACTTCGGGAAGTGCTCCAAAAGTGCCAAAGAAGACTGAAGCTGCTGTCCTCTGTTTTCCTCCTTGCTTCTCTTTGCTTCTCTTTTGCTTTTCTTTGCTTTTCTTTGCTTTTCTTCTTTGGTTGGCTTGTCTAAGTAGCTCCTCCATCATTTGGCATGCTTGAATTGATTCATAAGCTGATATAAACATGTAAACTTGCCACATAATGGTTAAAACCAATTACTAAGGACCTTAATGAATTAATTGGGTTAAATGAATATGATTACTACACAAAGGTGCTTAAAACCATTATAATTAGGTCTACAAAATAGCACTTTTTGGTAGTAATCACACCCCCCAACCGACTCATTGCTAGTCCCTGAGCAATGAAGGAGATAAAAACTAAGTAAACTATAATATACATAAAAGGGATCATGCAAATCACTCCAAAAAATGATATGAGTGGCATGATTGGATCAAACTCTCACATGGCAAGTCAAGGATATAAAACTCAATCATCAACAAGAGTCATCAAATAACTTACCTATCACAACATGCAAAGAGCGGGCATTATGCAAATTTGAGTATCAAAATAATTTCCACTCCCAAAGGTCCAACACTTAATCTTCCACAAAAATCTATGTGTTATTTATTAGTTTCCGGATATAGTATGTCAAACTAATCTCTCCCCTCAACCTAGTTCTTTTTCAAAGCTTAGCAAACTAATCAACCTCCAATAGGCTAAGAACGCACCTCTTTTCTTTCACAATATTTTCTTGTAGGAGTGCAAAGCTTAAAGGCATTCTTTTTTAAATTGTCCATGTAACGGGGGTCCATCGATGACTCCCAACCAATCAAGGTTTAGGGCATCAAGCTTTAAGGATTTTTCAACCACTAACTCCTCGGATTTTACCCCGGACTTTTGAGAATGAATTTTTAAATACCCAAGCACCTATAGTATGCTAAACTCCACCTATTCACCCATGTAACGAGCATTGAGGTCGGTGACTCCCAACCAATTAAGGCTTAGGGCACCAGGTTTTATAGATTTTCACCATATACCCCTCAGACCTTGCTCGGGTTTCAAGGCAAGTAAACATTTTTTTTCTTTTTCTCTTTCAAGGGCTCATTGGCCTTTTATAAGGTGTCTCAACACTATTAAAATTAGGTCAAAGGTACCAAGTCTAAAATTTTCCTAAGTCAAGAGGGAAATAGTTCTTCATCTTATAATCGGAACCTATTGTGTTTAGTGTGTGGATAGCTTGAAGTGGAAGAACTAAGCTTGAATTCAATAGAAGTTTCAACAATTCATCAACTTTAGTAAGCATAATACAAACTCTAAGACTATGGCAATAAGATAAGAATTTAATTTCTCCCATTTACTTTTGAGAATTTTTCCTTAATAACCATGGAGAGTAGAATAAAAACTTTAAAAAATTTTAAAATTAAGCAAAAGCAACTAAATTACCAAAAATAACTTAGCATTAATAACAATACTTCCTTCCTCAACTCTCCCCCCAACCAAGCTGAACATTGTCCTCAATGTGACAAAGCGATTAAAAAATAGGGAGGAAGTGGTACCTCCTGAGTGACATGGAGTCTGAGTCATATTGGAGAAACCACATGTTTCAAAGAAAACATAAGAGTTAGTGAGTAGAGGAAATAGAAAAATGCCAAGTTTTAACAAAAATGATGTCTATATATGATGTATCATCAGTAATACATCCAATATAAAGCATCAAAACATGAAATTTATCTATACTAATATAATATGTAAAGACAAAAAGTAAAGAGATGATCAAGTAATGGAAGGGTCCTGTGGAGCTGATGCATCTGTGCTGGCCTTCTGAGTGGGTTGGATCAGGACTTTGGCCTCTATTATGGTATTCTCCTAGGATGGCATAGTCTCCTCAACTGGAGCTCTCAATTGGAGCTATGGGCTTTGATGGTTTAAGGAGGTTAGAAATAGAGTGAGAGGCTTCATGTGTGTGATCCCAGGGTGCACGGGCTCTTTGACTGCTCTGGGGAGCTGTGGCATAGCCTCCTCGGGTCTTAGGCATAATGGAGTAAAGAAATGAGGCTTAAAGGCTTAGGTTTGGGGAGGGTACGGATGAAGAAGCTGAAAAATTCGCACCATGCAAGGGGTGTGCGAAAATTTCGCACAGGGCACTATTCACCCGCCCAAATGCAAAATTGGATTTTTTCAAATGGCCATAACTTCTTCGTTTCAAATCCAAATTGATCACCGTTTGAAGCACTGGACTCCTGACTTCCTAAGCTTCAAAACGACATATGTAATGCATAATTTGAGCTCCAGAAAGTGCTCCAAAAACGTGTCCAACAGTAGCAAAAATGGGTGCGGCTGCAACATTTCCGTTTAAGCTTTGCACAGTCATCTTCAAACGGCCATAACTTCTTCGTTTCAACTCCAAATCGAGCACCGTTTGAAGCTATGGACTCCTGACTTCCCAAGCTTTGAAACGAGATATAGTACACATGAAATGAACTTTGGGAAGTTTTTCGCACAGGGGAGGGGGGGTGTGCGAATTTCGCACACCTCAAAAGGGGGTGTGCAAATTTTGCTGAAGCTTGATTTTTCTCCCCTGTTTTCCCCTGTTTTCACCAAGACTTCATTCTTCAAGCCTTCCTACCTACATGAACACTTCAAAACTCATCTCAAAAACATATTAAAACTAAATTAAAGCTAGGAATTCAAACTAAAACATGCATAGATTTAAAGAAAGCATAGAATTTAAATGAAGCTGATAGCATGTACCCCAAAAAGAAGATAAACTATTTAGCTCATCCTCACTCACACACCCACATCATGCTGAATTCCCCCTGGATCCCAAATAAAATTGGCATCCTTCCCATTTGGTCCAAGGGAATTCGTTTCTCTTCTCTTCCGTAGAGAAGTGGATGCTTTAAAGGATTCAGGTAACCCTTTATCATCTTGAACCTTATGATTTTCAATGGAAGGTTGGTCCATAGAGTTGTCATAGCAATCCCCCACCAAAGTGTCTATCTTCAACACTTTCCTTGATCTTTTTGCATTGGTTCCTTGAAGGTTATGGTTGGGTTGAGGAGGAAGCTTCCTTTTCCCCCTTGCTATGTCGAGATTGGTGAGCTTCTCAATAGAGTCTTGAACTTTTTCTATCCTTAGTGATAGATCATTATAAACCTCCTCCATTCTTACATTTATTGAACTCTCCAAATTATCAATCTTTTCATTAAGATGAGAGTTGATCTTTTGCTGCTCACCTACAAAGTCCTCCATGACTTTGCTTATCTTCAAAATGGCTTGCTCCAATGAAGATGTACTCATTGATGGTTGAGGTTGAGGTTGGGTTGTAAGGTTGGGATGGTTATTCCAACTTGAGGTGTAGGAGCTTTGGTAACCGCGCATTTCTCTCATAGTTGGAATGGTAGGGCACTCCCCTACCGTATGCTCATATGAATCATCTCCATTCAAAGCATACTTACTACCCCATTGGCTTTGTTGACTTTGCCTTTTCTCTAATTCAATCCGATCCCTCATGGATAAGTATGCGAATTTGTCCTTCGGTTGATGTTGAGAGCTTTGATCACTACCCCATTGGCTTTGTTGAACTTGCCTTTTCCCCAATTCAATCCGATCCCTCATGGATAAGTATGCGAATTTGTCCTTCTCATGATCATAATGAGAGCTTTGATCTTCATGTGGAATTTCCATTTCTAAAAAAAATGATATTCAACTAAGGCTCTTTTCTTCAACTTGTACCAAGGTTCCCTCTTGTTCTCGAATCCAACAAGGAATGCACAAATTGAAATTAAAAATAAAAATAAAAGAAAAGAGAATAAAAAAAAATTTAACTAAATAAAAACTAAACTAAAAAAAAATAAAATTATAAGAAAACTCACCAAACTTGTGATGAAGATCACAAGTTACCCTTAATGGTTGCTTCACTGTGCTTGTGGCAGCTTCCCCGGCAACCATTTGATTCGACTGTGGTGAGTATTCCTGCCTGTCACGCGGGTGACCCGGGTTCGATCCCCGGCAACGGCGCCATTTGATGCGACTCATGGTAGCTTAGCTTTAAAGGCGTATCAACAAAATTTATACCTTAGATACTATTACTAAAGTAGCCAAGCTACTATAGCATAGTGGTTCTAGGATCGTTCACTGGGAAGGGTTTTCGCAAACACAAGTGATATTCAAATTAGGAAAATAGGTGATTTTCTTATGGATGTTAGCTTTAAAAGAAAATGTAAATGGTTTAGAAAGATTTAAACTAATTTAAGCTAACATTAAAGACTAAAATGAAAGGGTGTAAAAACAAGTTTCTCAAAGATAGGATAGCTATGCTCCGGCTTTTATGCAAATTGGAAATCTCAGGATAGGCTCCTCGCGTTGGGGTTGCAACTATGGTGATGCTTGTTTCCCGAACCGGTATGGATTTAGCAAATCAAGTTTTAATCCTTTAAAATGGCAAAACAGATGGTAGTGAATTTCATCAATAGTTATTCACCTTAGACTTCCTTTGAATGGCTCGTAAGAGATAACTAATGGTCTAAAGCCAAAAGCTTACGAAATATTGGCAACTCAAAGTCATTCCAAGTGATAAACTCACCTTTCAATGGCCATTGAAATTGGTTCTAATGGATTAATGCAAAATTTGGAATTGAAAACCTCACCTTCCAATAGCTCGTAGGAGATAACTAATGGATAGAAATCCAAAAGCTTATCAAGTATTGGCCGTTGGAAGTTGTCCAAAGGAAATAAAAACCAAACTTTGCATTAATAAACCATTAATGAAAAACGACTACCTTACCTTCCGGGTGCGAGAAATTTCCATGGGAATGCATCCAAGCCATCACATAACATCCATACTTTGAGAAACTTAAAAGGTTTTAGCCTCTCATCCTTGGGGATTTCATCCACCAAGGATGTTTGGCTACTAAGAAAATAAGAAAGGAAAGAGAAGGAGAAACAGAGCAAGGCTCTGTGGTATATTTCAATATATATGGGTATATTACATATTTTTCTCCATATGTTTCAACGGATGCAAAGGAGTTTATATAGAGAAGCTTTTCCATCCTTCCTAGCTAAGAAATCTTATGATTGGTGGATTACAAGGAGAAGAATGGAAATTTATACAAAAATATCTAAAAGAAAAGATCTCGTGTGGAGTCGGCAAAATAGGGGAAGGGGTGTGCGAAATTCGCACACCTGATCAGGAGGTGTGCGAAATTCGCACACCATTCAGAAGGTGTGCGAAATTTTCGCACACCTGGAGCAGTTTTCTTCCGAAGGCCATAACTTCGTCGTTTCAGCTCCAAATCGTGCACGGTTTGAAGCGTTGGATTCTTAACTTCTTGAGCTTTGAAACGGTATATAGCATATAGAAAATGGACTTCGGGAAGTGCTCCAAAAGTGCCAAAGAAGACTGCAGCTGCTGTCCTCTGTTTTCCTCCTTGCTTCTCTTTGCTTCTCTTTTGCTTTTCTTTGCTTTTCTTTGCTTTTCTTCTTTGGTTGGCTTGTCTAAGTAGCTCCTCCATCATTTGGCATGCTTGAATTGATTCATAAGCTGATATAAACATGTAAACTTGCCACATAATGGTTAAAACCAATTACTAAGGACCTTAATGAATTAATTGGGTTAAATGAATATGATTACTACACAAAGGTGCTTAAAAACATTATAATTAGGTCTAAAAAATAGCACTTTTTGGTAGTAATCAATAGCCTTGTGTTGTTCATAACATCTAGACCCATGAGCTCACGACCTAAAGTCAGTTATGTCAACCACTGCCCTGAGTTGTTCATAGCCTCTAAAACCCTAGGCTCATGACCAAGAGTTGTTCATGTCATCCATGACCTAGAGTCATTCATGTCATTCACAACCCTCAACTATTCATAGCATTTAGAGCCACGGGCTTTCGACCATGAATTGTTCTTATCATCCACACCCCTTAGTTTTTCATCGTATCTAAAGGCCTAAGTCGACAAGATCTTGAGTCGTTCTAATCATTTAAAACCATAAGTTTTTCATAGCATCCAGAGCCTTGTGCTAACGACTAGAGTAGCTCATGTCATCCAAAGTCTTGGGCTATTCATAACATATAGAACCCTAAGCTCATGATTCAGAGAAGTTCCTCTTAACCACAACCTTAAGCTACTCCTAGCATCTAGAGACCTAAGATCATGACCCCAAGTCTTTAATGTCAACCATAACCTTGAGCTATTCATAGCCTCTAAAGCCCTGAGCTCATGACCCTATGTTGATCATATCATACACAACCTAGAGTTGTTCATAACATCTCGAACCCTAATCTCACAACCTAGTATCGTTCATGTCAACAATAACCATGAGCTATTAATAACTTCTAGAGTCCTCAGCTCATGACCTAGAGTCGTTCATGTCATCCATAGCTCTGAGTTGTTCCTAGCATCTTGAGCCTTGAGCTCACTAGCTAGAGTCATTGATGTAAAGTAGAACCCTAAACTATTCATCACATCTTCGATCATGTTATCCACAACTGTGAGGTGTTCATACAATCTCTAGCCTTGAGCTCATGACCAAAAGTTTTTCATTTCATCCACAACCCTGAACTATTCATAACATCTCAAGCCTTGAGTTCACAACCTAGAATCGTTCATATCATCCCCAACCTTAAGCTATTCATAGAATCTAGAGGCCTAAGCTAACAGGATTTCAAGTTGTTCTTATCATCCACAACCCTGTCCTGTTCAAAGCATTTAAAGCCTTGAGCGAACAACCCAAAGTCATTGTCATCCACAACCCTGAGCTATTCATAACATCTAAAGCCCTAAGCTCACGACCGAAGTCATTCATGTCAACCATAACCCTGAGCTATTCATAGCATCTAGAGTTTTGAGCTCACAGCCCAAAGTCATTCATGTCATCCATGGCCCTAAGATATTCATAGCATTTAGGGCCATGGGCTCATGACCAAGAATCATTCATATCATCCACAACCCTAAGCTAGTCATAGCATCTAGAGGCCTGAGCTCACTGGATCCCGAGTTGTTCATATCATCGACAACCCTAAGCTGATCATAGAATCTAGAGCCCTAAGCTCATGACATAGAGTATCTCATGTCATCCATAACCTTAAGTTGTTCATAGTATCAAGAGCCTTGAGCTCACAACTCGGAGTCATTCATGTCATCCATAGCTCTAAGTTGCTCATAGCATCTAGAGCCCTCAGCTCATGACCCATAGTCGTTCATGTCAACCATAGCCTTGAGTTGTTAAAAGCATCTCGAGCCCTTAGCTCATGACCTGATGTCATTCATGTCATCCACAACCCTGAGTTCTTCATAGGATCTATAACTCTAAGCTCAAGAGCCGAAGTCATTCATGTTATCCATAATCCTTAGTTATTCATACCATATCAAGCCCTTAGCTCATGAACCATAGTCGTTCATTTCATCTGCAACCCTGAATTGTTCATAACATCTATAGTCTTGAGTTCACGACCTAAAATTATTCATATCATCCACAAGCCTGAGCTATTCATATCATCTATATCCTTGAGCTCACGACCTAGAGTCATGCATATCATCCACCACCGTGAGCTATACATAGTATCTAGAGACTTGAGCTCATGACCTAGCGATGTTCATGTCATCGATAGCCTAAGCTGTTCATAGCATCTATAGCCCCGAGCTCGCGAACCGAAGATGTTCATAGTATTTAGAGCCTTATGCTCATGACCCGAGTCGTTCATATCATCCATAACCCTTAGTTGTTCATAACATTTAAAGCCCTAAAACCATGACTCATAGTCGTTAATGTCAACCACAACCCTAAGCTGTTCATAGCATCTAGAGCCTAAGATCATGACATTGAGTCGTTCATGTCAGCTATAGCCCTGAGCTATTCACAACATTTCAAGCTTTGGGCTCAAGACCAAGAATCGTTCATATGATTCATAGCCTTGAGCTATTCGTATGATCTAAAGTCATGAACTCATAAGATCTTGATTCGTTCATATCATCCATAACCCTAAGTTGTTCATAATAACTAAAGCCATGAGCTAACGATCTAGAGTAGCTCATCTCATCCAATGGCCTGAGCAATTCATAGCATCTAGAGCTCTAAGCTCATGACCCACAATCGTTCATGTCAACCACAGACCTAAGCTTTTCAGAGCATCTAGGCCCTTTATTCACTACCCAAAGTCATTCATGTTATCCACAAACCTAAGCTATTCATAGAATCTAGAGGTTTGAACACATGACGTAGAATTGTTCATATCAACCAATGCCCTAAGCTATTTATAGCATCTAAAGGTATGAGCTCACCATCTGAAACCGTTTATATCATCCACAACCATGAGCTACTCATAGCATCTAAAGCCTTGAGTTCATAACCCATAATAGTTCATATCATCCACAACCCTAAGTTGTTCAAAACATCTAGAGCTTTAAGCTCACGACATAGACTCATGCATATCATCAACAACCCTTAGCTATTCATAGCATCTTGAGACCAGTGCTCATGATGTAAAGTAGTTTATCTCATCTGCAACGCTAAGCTGTTCATAACTTTTAAAGCCATGGGCTCATGAGAAAGAATCATTCACATCACCCTCAGCCTCAGTTGTTCATAGCTTCTAAAGGCCTAAGCTCATGAGATCCTAAGTCGTTCATATCATCCACAACTTTAAGTTATTCAGAACATTTAAAGCTCTGAGCTCATTACCCAAAGTCGTTCATTTCATCCATATGCTTATACTATTCATAGCATCTAGAGCCTTTTATTCACGACCCAAAATCATTCATATCATCCACAACCCTAAGCTTTTCTTAGCATCTAGATCCTTGAGCTCACGACCTAGACTCGTGTATATCATCTACAACCCTGTGTTGTTCATTGCATTGAGAGCCCTAAGATCAAGACCTAAAGTCTTTCATGTCATCCACAGCCTTGAGCAGTTCATAGCATCTAAAGCCTTGTGTCCACGACCTGGAGTAGTTCATATCATTCACTACCTTGAGTTGTTCATAGAATTTAGAGTTGTGAGTTCACAATCCCGACTCCTTCATATCATCCATAACCCTGAGCAGTTCATAGCATCTAGAGCCTTCAGTTCACAACCTAGAGTAGCTCATATAATCCATAGCCTTAAGTTGTTTATAGCATCTTGATTACTACTCAAAAAGTGCTATTTTATAGCTTGTAATTAACTCTTTTAAACACTTTTGAGTAGTAGTTATGACCTTTTAACTCAATTAGCATATTAAGGAACTTTGCAATTGTTTCTAATCAAATTGTGTTAAGTTTTGGTGCTTTTGATAGTATTTTGATCACCAAAGCAATCCAAGATTGAGGAGAGTTCTATAGAATCCTTGGAAAAGAATTTGGAAGCTCATTTATATGAAGAACCTAAGCTTTGAAGCTTTATAGTCCTTTTCCAAAAGCAAATCATGAATGCAAGGAGGGAAAGCAAAGAGAGAAATCTAACATGAAGAATTCAAGAGGACAGCAACTGTTGGACACTTTTGGAGCACTTCCTGGAGTCTATTTCATGCATATTATATGTCGTTTCAAGGCTCGGGAAGTTAGGAATCCAACGCTTTAAATGGTACATAAATCAGAGTTGAAATGAAGAAGTTATAGTCATTGGAAGCCAATCACACCAAGCTAAAGGCCAATTTCGCAGTTGCGAAATCAACCTTTGGCTGCAAAATCACAAGGTGATCGCTGCGAAATCCTCCTGAGTGCTTCCAAATATTTGCGATTGACACTTTTAGATTTTTTCTTCAGATATTTGTTGTTAGAATCCCCATTTTCTCCTTGTAATTCACCAATCATAGGATTCCTTAGTTAATAAGTAAGAACAAAGGGTGAATAACCTCTTATATATAGTTTGTAATTTTCTTTACACATACTTCATCTCGGGAGCTTGTTCTCAGAGACAACTTTTTTTATAGTTTTGAAAGAAGTAATGCCTTACCTACTCACTTTTTATTGTATTTTTCTTACTAGCCAAACAAGCTCTGAGGGGGTTTCCTCAGAGAATCAGTGGCTAGGTTTTTTTGTCTCTTGAAGCTAAGGTAGCTGGGTAAGGTGTCAAATGCAAGAATTGGAAGTTTTGTTGTTTCGGCTATTAATGAAGAGAAAGTGTGACCCGTTAATGGTTTTTATGTTTTTAGTTAACTTAAAATGCCTTTAAATCACTTGGGCCAACACTTGGTAAGGTAAGTGATCTTCATCCATTGAGATGCACTAGTTTACCTCTTGCGAGCCTTTGGGAGGTGACTTGAAGGTAGGATTTTCTAGAATTGCCAACTCTTACTAAGATTTTGGACTCTAAGGAGACATCCATTAGTTATCTCTTGCGAGCTTAAGAAGGGAAATCCAAGGTTAATGATCACCTTGAATGGTAAATGCTAGGTGAGAGGCACGAGCCATTGCAATATGCATCAGTGAGAGGGATTTAGTGTTTGAACACATTAAAGGGAAGCATCTGTACCACACCAGTTAGAGAAATAACTATATGTTAATTCTCTAATGTGAGGAAAAGACTCAAGTGACCGGAACTCTATTTTTGTATTAGGAGCCTGACCCAAGTGAGCCTAAAACTCCAAGAAACATTTTTTTTTTTTTAGTAATCTTAGTTACTATTATTTTTTGTTAGCTTAAAACCAATCCTTTTTCAACCAAATATTATGTTTTCTTTTTAAGCTAACCTTGAAATGAAAAAACATCAATTCAACTTTGAATTAATGTCAATAGTAAGTTGAAAACCCTTCCCAGTGAACGATCCTAGAGCCACTATGCTATGCTAGCTGAGGCTATCCTAGTACATGGTGATATAGGTTATAAATTTTGTTGATTACTCCTGTTTGAGGGCTAAAATCAAGGTACACTAGCTAGGCATGGAATCAAATGGCGACGTTGCCGAGGAAGGTGCCAACTTCACAGTGATATTATCTTTTCAGAGTACTTGTGATCTTCATCACAAGTTTGGTGATTTTTCTTTCATTTTACTAACTCTTTTAATTATTTCTTTTACTTGTTCATATTCTGACATATCTTTTAATTTACTTTTAGTTAATCTTAGTCTATTTTGTAGTCTTGTTTTCTTTTGTTTTCTTTTGCTTTTGTTTTTAACAGTTGATACTAGTTGTGTATGCCAAATTGGATACGAGACAGTGGAGGAAGGCTTGTGAAATGTGAAACACCTCATAGCAAAGAATTGGAATTGAGCTTGAATATCATGGAAGCTACACCTGAAGATCAACATAGTCACCATGGTCACCATGACAATCCCAATGTATTCAGATCAATGAGGGACCGCATGCATCCACCTCGTATGAGTGCACCATCATGTATAGTGCCCCTACAGAGCAGCTAGTAATTAGACCGCATATTGTTCCACTTCTACCAATTTTCCATGGGATGGAAAGTGAGAATCCCTATGCACATATCAAGGAATTTGAAGATGTTTGTAATACATTCCAAGAAGGAGGATTTTCAATCGACTTGATGAGGCTTAAGCTATTTCCTTTTACTTTAAAGGATAAGGCCAAATTTTGGCTTTCTTTAAGGCCAAGGAGTATCCAGACTTGGACCGATTTGCAAGCTGAATTCCTCAAGAAATTTTTTCCTACTCATAGAACAAAATGGCTTGAAAAGGCAAATTTCAAACTTCTCAGCTAAAGAGAATGAGAAATTCTATGAGTGTTGGGAAAGATACATGGAAGCCATCAATGCTTGTCCTCACCATGGTTTTGATACATGGCTATTAGTGAGTTACTTTTATGATGGGATGTCTTCCTTAATGAAGCAACTCCTTGAAACAATGTGTGGAGGAGATTTCATGAGTAAGAATCTGGAGGAAGTTATGGATTTCTTGAGTTATGTGGCGGAAGTTTCAAGAGAATGGGATGAACCGAACAGAGGAGAAGTGGGGAAGATGAAGTCCCAATCGAATGCCTTTAATGATAAGGCTGGGATGTACACCTTGAATGAAGATGTTGATATGAAGGCAAAGTTTGCAGCTATGACAAGAAGATTGAAGGAGCTAGAACTGAAAAAGATACATGAAGTGCAAGCTATTACTGAAACACCAGTGCAAGTCAAGCCATGTCCTATTTAACAATCTTATGAGCACTTAGTGGAGGAGTGCCCTACAATTCCAACTGCTAGGGAAATGTTTGGAGATCAAGCAAATGTCATTGGACAATTCAAGCCCAACAACAATGCTTCATATGGAAATACTTACAACTTAAATTGGAGGAACCATCCAAATTTCTCCTAGAAGCCAAGAGCACCTTAGTACCAACAGTTAGCTCAACCATCTCAACAAGCTTCAAATCTTGAACAAGAATAGTGAATCTAAGCAAGGTTGTGGGAGATTTTGTTGGAGACCAAAAATCCATCAATGCTTAACTCAGTCAAAGAATTGATAGTGTAGAGAATACATTGAATAAAAGGATGGATGAGATGTAAAATGACTTATCTCAGAAGATAGATAATCTCCAATATTCAATCTCAAGGCTCACTAACCTGAACACAGTGCAAGAGAAAGGTTGATTTCCTTCTCAACCTCACCAAAACCCCAAGGGTATCCATGAAATGGAAACTCATGAGGGAAAATCTTCTCAGGTGAGAGATGTCAAAGCCTTGATCACTCTGAGAAGTGGTAAAAAGGTTGAGCTACCAACACCCAAGCCACATGTTGAAGAGGAAGAAGAAGAAGAGATAGAGAAGAGGGAGGAAATCAAAGGAAAGAAGAAAGATATCAGTGAATGGAAAGAGGACCATGATTCAATAGTGAATGCAAATCCAGAGAAAGTACTTATCAAGGGAGATGTGATGATAAAAAACACACCTCCATCTTTTCTCAAGCTTTGCATGGGAAAAAGGGAATGAGAAATGCCTCAGAAATTCTTAAAGTATTGAGACAACTAAAAGTCAATATTCCATTGCTGGATATGATTAAACAAGTTCCAACATATGCAAAATTCCTAAAGGACTTGTGTATTATCAAAAGAGGGTTGAATGTGAATAAGAAAGCCTTCTTGACTGAGCAAGTAAGTGCTATCATATAATGCAAGTCTCCTTTGAAGTACAAAGATCCGGGATGTCCTACAATTTCAGTTATGATTGGAGGAAAAGTTGTGGAAAAAGCTTTGTTAGACTTGGGAGCAAGTGTGAATTTGCTACCATACTCTGTCTATAAGCAATTGGGACTTGGTGAATTGAAGTCAACATCAATCACTCTATCTCTAGCAGATAGATCAGTGAAAATTCCAAGGGGGGTAATTGAAGTTGTCTTAGTTCAAGTTGATAATTTCTACTATCCAGTAGACTTTGTTATTCTTGACACGGACCCCATTGTCAAGGAAACTAATTATGTTCCTACATCCTTGGAAGGCCATTCATTGCTACATCAAATTCAATTATAAATTGTAGGAATGGACTCATGCAACTCACTTTTGGCAACATGACACTAGAGCTCAATATCTTATATATGTCCAAAAAGCTAATAATTCGGGAAGAAGAAGAGGGTCCAAAAGAGGTGTGCATTATTGACACTCTAGTGGAGGAGCACTGTAATCAAAAGATGCAAGACAAGTTGAATGAAAGTCTTGGGGATCTTGAAGAAGGGCTGCCTCAGATGTGCTTGCTACTCTACAAGGTTGGAGGAGGAGAGAAGAGATTCTACCTTTGTTCAATAAAGAGGAGACACAAGAAGCTACTAAAGAAGAGACCACAAAGCTCAATCTGAAGCCTCTGCCCACGGAGTTGAAATATACATACTAAAAGAGAATAAACAATGCCTTGTTGTTATATCTTCATCTCTTACTACTCCTCAGGAGAAGTGTCTACTTGAAGTTCTCAAGAGGTGTAAGAAAGCAATAGGATGACAAATATCTGACTTGAAAGGCATTAGTCCTTTGTTCTATACACATCATATATATATGGAAGAAGAAGCTAAACCAATTCGTCAACCTCAAAGAAGATTGAATCCTCATTTGCAAGAGGTGGTGCGAACGGAGGTTCTGAAGCTACTTCAAGCAGGTATTATCTACCCCATATCTGACAGCCCTTGGGTGAGTCCTACCTAAGTGGTACCAAAGAAGTCAGGGATTACAGTGGTTCAAAATGAAAAGGGAGAAGAAGTTGCTACACGCCTCACTTCAGATTGGAGGGTGTGTATTGACTATAGAAAATTGAATGCTGTGACAAGGAAGGATCATTTTCCACTGCCATCTATTGATCAAGCGTTAGAGAGAGTCTCTGGCCATCCTTTCTATTATTTCTTGGATGGTTACTCCAGGTATTTTCAAATTGAAATTGATGTTGAAGATGAGGAGAAGACCACTTTCACATGTCCATTTGGAACATATGCCTACAAAAGAATGCCTTTTGGTTTATGTAATGCACCTGCAACATTCCAATGATGTATACTAAGTATCTTCAATGATATGGTGGAGCGAATTATGGAGTTTTTCATGGATGACATCACCATATATAGAAGCACATTTGAAGAGTGCTTAGTCAACTTGGAAGCGGTTCTTAACAGATGCATTGAAAAGGACTTGGTGCTCAATTGGGATAAATTCCATTTTATAGTACAACAAGGAATTGTCCTTGGCCATATCATCTCCGAGAAAGGCATTGAAGTTGATAAAGTAAAGGTGGAACTTATTGTCAAATTGTCATCCCCAACAACTGTAAAAGGAGTAAGGCAATTCCTTGGCCATGCAGGGTTCTACAGGAGGTTTATAAAAGATTTCTCTAAGCTTTCAAAGCCTCTTTATGAAATTTTGGCTAAGGATGCTAAGTTTGTATGGGATGAAAGATGTCAAGGGAGTTTTGATCAACTAAAGCAATTCTTGACAACTGCTCCAATAGTGAGGGCTCCTAACTAGAAACTTCCCTTTGAAGTGATGTGTGATGCCAGTGACTTTGCTATAGGAGTTGTGCTTGGCCAAAGAGAAGATGGAAAGCCCTATGTGATCTACTATGCAAGCAAGACATTGAACGAAGCTCAAGGGAACTACACAACTATAGAGAAAGAATTGTTAGCTATAGTGTTTGCCTTAGATAAGTTTCGTGCTTATCTAGTAGGGTCTTTCACCATTATTTTCACTGATCATTCAGCCTTGAAGTATTAATTGACAAAACAACATGTAAAAGCAAGGTTGATTAGATGGATTCTTTTACTACAAGAGTTCGATCTCCAAATCAGAGATAAGAAAGAAGTGGAGAATGTGGTAGCTGACCACCTTTCAAGGTTGGCTATAGCACACAATTCCCATGTCTTACCTATTAATGATGACCTTCCTGAGGAATCACTTATGTTGCTAGAAAAAATTCCTTGGTATGCTCATATTGCTAACTATCTAGTTACTGGTGAAGTTTCGAGTGAGTTGAAAACACAAGACACGAAGCATTTCTTTGCAAAGGTCCATGCTTACCATTGGGAAGAACCTTTCCTTTTCAAGTATTGTGCAGATCAAATAATAAGGAAGTGTGTCCTTGAAGAAGAGCAATAAGGAATCCTCAGCCATTGCCATGAGAATTCATGTGGAGGCCACTTTGCTTCTCAGAAAACAACCATGAAGGTGTTGCAATCAGGGTTTAGTTGGCCATCACTCTTCAAAGATGCCCACACCATGTGTAGGAGTTGTGATAGATGCCAAAGGCTCAGGAAGCTTACATAAAGAAATCAAATGCTTATGAACCCCATTCTAATAGTTGATCTCTTTGATGTTTGGGGCATTGACTTCATAGGACATTTCCCAATGTCTTTCGGTAACTCTTATATCTTGGCGGGGGTGGACTATGTTTCTAAATGGGTTGAGGCAATCCCCTGTAAACACAATGATCATAGGGTGGTTCTCAAGTTTCTCAAAGAGAACATCTTTTCAAGATTTGGGGTGCCCAAGGCCATAATCAGTGATGAAGGTACTCATTTTTGCAACAAACTTTTGAAACCCTATTAGCCAAGTATGGGGTGAAGCATAAGGTAGCTACACCTTATCACCTTTAGACTTTCGGGCAAGTTAAGCTAGTAAATAGGGAAATCAAGAATATATTGAAGAAGACGATGAACACGAGCAGAAGAGATTGGTTTATTAAGCTCCATGATTCACTATGGGCATATAGAACAACTTATAAGACTATTCTTGGCATGTCTCCCTATCACCTAGTCTATGGCAAAGTATGTCATCTCCATGTGGAAGTTGAATATAAGGCTTGGTGGGCAATCAAGAAGGTAAACATGGACTTGATCAGAGCCGAGACAAAGAGGTGCTTAGACCTTAATGAGATGGAAGAATTAAGAAATGATGCCTACATCAATTCCAAAGTTTCAAAACAAAGGATGAAGAGGTGGCATGATCAATTAATCTCCAACAAAGAATTTTGGAAAGGACAAAGAGTCTTACTCTATGACTCAAGGCTCCATATCTTTCATGGGAAGCTGAAGTCAAGGTGGATAAGCCCTTTCATTATTCACCAAGTGCATCTCAATGGCGTGGTGGAATTATTGAATTCCAACAGCACAGACACTTTTAAAGTAAATGGCCATCGTCTCAAACCATTCATCGAGCCATTCAAGCAAGATAAGGAGGAAATCAACCTCCTTGAGCCACAGAAAGCCTAATCAGAAAGGGATTAGATGGACTTGGTCTCACCAGCGTCCATATTTCTGTTTAATTTTGTTAATTTAAGAGGTTTATTAATTGTTTTGATTTTAATATTTGATCTTAATTTATGTTATTTTTAAGTAACTTAGACTTTTGAATGATCTAATTTAGGAGGAATTGTAAAAGAAGATAAGGAAGGTCTCAGAGAGCCAAAAGGAGCTCAAAAGTAAGAAAAATTCAGTGGTCTGCGAAATTTCGCTGCCCAAAATAGCCCCCTACGAAAATGGCCATCTGTTACGAAATAATTTCGTAGCCATAAGGTGCCCGCTACGAAATCAAGGGTTGGCTACGAAAAGGCTACCCTGTGCAAAAATTTTCGCAGTTGTGAAACACCCCTTTGGCACACGAGTACCATTTCGCAGCCTATGCCCCCATTTCGTAGCTGCGAAATCCTCTGTGAAATCACCAAAGCCTTCAAAAACTCAATTTCGCAGCCCAAGCCTCATTTTGCAGCTGCGAAACCCCCTGCGAAATCACCTCTTGGCACACGAGTGCCATTTCGCAACCTCACTCCCTCATTTCGTAGCTGCGAAATGGACTGAAAAAACCACCGTTAGCTGTGAAAATGGGACTTCGCTGCAAAATGGCCCCTCCTCTGCGAAAAAGTCCAACCGTCACTTAGCTTCCAATTTAAACGTTTTAAATTCCAAATTTTCATTTTAAATCGGTCATTTGTCTTGCGAAAACTTCCTTTTTGTGTGAAAAAGAAGCCAAGCCAAAGGACCCCCATCTGAGCCCAAGCCGCGCACACACTTCCGGCCATCCTCTCTAAGTCAGCCATGGTAAAAACTCGAGGAGCTAAGACCTCGTCTCCTTCAGGCCGCCCCAGAGCACCAAGAGAGGCCCTTGTGCAAGGCTCCATGATTGAGCCTTCACAGCCACTAGCCGTCCCACCTTCAGTAGATGACGCACCCTTGAGTTCTCATTCGAGGTGATATGAGACGAGGAGACCACCCACCACACCCGGGGCAAGCTCTTCTCGTGCCAAAAAGTCAGGTAGCCATCCCCCTAAGAAGAAAGCAAGGGTATCAGCACCACTTGAGCCATGAGAGCCTTCATCAGAGCCTCAGCCACCTTAGCCGCCTACCATAGAGTCTCAGATTCCCTATGGGATGACTCCTGAGGTGGTTATCAGGCGACCCATGGTCACTCAGCCACCCATTGAGGGTAATTTGGATTGCAGGGTTAGGTCATTCCACTCCGAGCTTTGCTTTGACAGAGCTACTTTCAGGCTTCAGCCAGAGCTCGGAGATTCCTTCCATCTACTATAGAGGTACCATATGGAGCACTTGATGACTCCCAAGGATTTCTTCTATCCCCGTGTAGCATTAGACTTTTATCAGTCTATGACTACACATCACGTCCGGGATCCTACTGTCATCCACTTCACCATTAACGAACGCCATGGTATCCTAGGAGCCAGACATATAGTAGAAGCTCTGCGCATTCCCTACGAGCCAGCACATCTAGAGGATTATCGAGTCTGGGCTCATCCTTCCCAGAGTGACATGGTTCATTTACTGTCCAGAGGGGCATCCACACGCCCCTATCTGTTGAGAAAGGAGTTCCGTCCCAGCATGTTCTTTATAGATGCACTCCTACGCCATAATATCTATCTACTTCAGCATATGGTGTAGAGAAGAGGCACTTTGCTAGAGGCATTGTTTAGGATATCAGAGGGATTCTTCTTTGGCCCTCATCATCTCATTATGGCTGCCCTTCTGTACTTTGAAGAGAAGGTCCATAGAAAGAAGCTGCTCAGATCGGATGCCATTCCACTTCTATTCCCGAGATTGCTATGTCAAATTTTGGAGCACTTGGGATATCCATCTGAGCCTCAGCTTGAGTGCAGAAGCATTTGCCAAGAAATATTCACTCTCGACAAATGGACAAGTATGACAGCTTATGATGTAGAGCCAGGAGCCCCAGTTAGACTAGAGCATCTAGAGATTCCACATCTAGAGCATCCAGAGGAGCCACAGCCAGTTGAGATACCAGCTGACATGAGAGCACCTGCCCCCGTAGTGCCCTCTACAGGACCTATGTCTGAGGTTACACCCTTTACTCCTCTTGCCACACAAGAGACTCCGCCTGTTATACCATCTACATCAGAGCCTCCTCCTCCATCTGGGTCTAGGATTACCATATCCATTTTAGAGTTCAGAGGCCTATGTCACACTCTGCAGACATTGACCACTTCTCAGAGCATCCTGCCTCAGCAGATGACAGCTCGACGTGCCCATCAGGAGCAGATTATCACCACCCAAACACAGCATACTGCCATTCTTAGGCAGATACAGCAGCACCTGGGTATTCTATCGACTCTTGAGCATGCTCTTCCTATCCCATCAGAGCCTACAGATCCATCACAGGGCCCTCCTCTTGCATAGCAGACTATACCCCCAGGGGAGATGCCTACAGGAGATATAGAGGCATCCATCCTGACCATTCCGACCTCTACAGAAGAGCCATCATCTCCACATGATCCTCCCACCACTATCTGATCATTTACTTAGTTTCTTTTCTGTATTTCTTTACTGTAGTAGAACATGTAATCCCATGTTTTTTTTGTTTTATATATTGGGATTGGTTATATTACTTGTTTTCCTCTATAATGTACTTTCCTAAAGTAATACATATCTATCATTTTTTTAGTATTCTTGGCATAATTTTATTATAATTCCTCTACTCATATCTTTTATTGTTTTTGAAACATGTGGTTTCTCCTATTCTACTCGAACTTCATATCACTCAGGAGCTACCACTTTCTCCCTGTAATTTCAATCGCTCATGCCACATTGAGGACAATGTTCAGCTTGGTTGGGGGGAGAGTTGAGGAAGGAAGTTTAAATTATTAATGCTAAGTAATTTTGGTAATTTAGTTGATTTTTGATTAATTTTTAAAATTTTTAAAAAATTTTTTATTCCACTCTCCATGGTTATTAAGGAAAAATTCTCGAAATAAAATGAGAGAAATCAAAATTTTGTTTTTCACTTGAATTAGAGTTTGTTTTATGCTTACTAAAGTTGATGAATTGTTGAAACTTCTATTGAATTCAACCTTAGTTCTTCCCCTTTAAGCTATTCACACACTGTGCATAATAGGTTCTGAGTATAAGATGAAAAACTATTTCCCTCTTGACTAAGGAAAATTTTAGACTTGGTACCTTTGACCTCATTTAATAGTGTTGGGACACCTTATAAAAGGCTAATGAGCCCTTGAAAAAAAAAAGAATACCTTTAGGCTTTGTACTCCTACAACAAAAAAAGTGTGAAACAAAAGGGTGCGTTCTTAGCCTATTGAATTTTGTCAGTTTGCTAAGTGTTGAAAAAGAACTAGGTTGGGGAGAGAGATTAGTTCAGCATATTATATTCGGAAACTATCAAGTAACATTTAGATTTTTGTGGAAGAGTTAGGGTTGGTCCTTTGGAAGTGGAAACGATTTTAAAGCTTAAATTTGCATAATGTCTTCTCTTTATGAACTGTGATTAGGTAAATATTTGATAACTCTTGTTCAAATTTGAGTTTTATATATCTTTAATGTTCCATGTGAGAGTTTGATCATCATGCCACTTCAAAATTTTTTTGGAGAGATCAACATGATGTTGTAAATTATTATACTGTTTATTTTTCTTTTTCTCTCCTTCATTGCAAATGGACTAGCAATATGTCGGTTGGGGGGAGTGATTACTACTTAAAAAGTGCGATTTTATAGCTTGTAATTAACTCTTTTAAACACTTTTGAGTATTAGTTATTACCTTTTAACTCAATTAGCATATTAAGGACCTTTGCAATCGTTTCTAATCAAATTGTGTTAAGTTTTGGTGTTTTTGATAGTATTTTGATCACCAAAGCAATCCAAGATTGAGGAGAGTTCTATAGAATCCTTGGTAGAGAAATTGGAAGCTCATTTACATGAAGAACCTAAGCTTTGAACCTTAAAATTCCTTTTCCAAAAGCAAATCATGAATGCAAGGAGGGAAAGCAAAGAGAGAAATCTAACATGAAGAATTCAAGAGGACATAAACTGTTGGACACCTTTAGAGCACTTTCTGGAGTCCATTTCATGCATATTATATGTTGTTTCGAAGCTTAGGAAGTTAGGAATCCAACGCTTCAAATGATGCATGAATTGGAGTTGAAATGAAGAAGTTATATCCATTGGAAGCCAATCACACCAAGCTGAAGGCCAATTTTGCAGCTGCGAAATCAGCCTTTAGCTATGAAATGGAGACCTTTAGCTTGCGAAATTTCGCAGCCCATCTTGTATGCCTGCGAAATCCTCCTAAGTGCTTCCAGATATTTGCGACGGACAAATTTAGATTTTTTCTTTAGATATTTTTTGTTTAAATCCCCATTTTCTCCTTGTAATCCACCAATAATAGGATTCCTTAGTTAATAAGTAAGAACAAAGGATGAGTAACCACTTATATAGAGTTTGTAATTTTTTTTACACAGACATCATCTCGGGAGCTTGTTCTCAGAGACAAATTTTTGTATAGTTTTGAAGGAAGTAATATACAGAGCTTTGCTCTGCCTTACCTACTCACTTTTGATTGTATTTTTCTTACTAGCCAAACAAGCTCTGAGGGGGTTTCCTCAGAGAATGAGTGGCTAGGCTTTTTGTCTCTTGGAGCTAAGGTAGCTGGGTAAGGTGTCGAATGCAAGAATTGGAAGTTTGTTGTTTCAGCTATTAATGAAGAGAAAGTGTGATCCATTAATGGTTTCTATGTTTTTAGTTAACTTAAAACGCCTTTAAATCACCTAGGCCAACACTTGGTAAGGCAAGTGATCTCCTTCCATTGAGATGCACTAGTTTACCTCTTGTGAGCCTTTGGGAGGTGACTTAAAGGTAGGATTTTCTAGAATTGCCAACACTTGGTAAGCTTTTGGACTCTAAGGAGACATCCATTAGTTATCTCTTGCAAGCTTGAGAAGGAAAATCCAAGGTTAATGATCACCTTGAATGGTAATTGCTAGGTGAGAGGAACGAGCCATTGCAAGATGCATTAGTGAGAGGGATTTAGTGTTTGAACCCATTAAGGGGAAGCATCTGTACCACACTGGTTAGAAAAATAACTATATGTTAATTCTCTAATGCGAGGAAAAGACTCAAGTGACTGGAACTCTGTTTTTGTATTAGGAGCCTGACCCTAGTGAGCCTAAAACTCTAAGAAACACTTTTCTTTTATAGTAATCTCAGTTACTATTATTTTTTGTTAGCTTAAAACCAATCCTTTTTCAACCAAAGATTATGTTTTTTTTTTTAAGCTAACCTTGAAATGAAAAAACATCAATTCAACTTTGAATTAATGTCAATAGTAAGTTGAAAACCCTTCACAGTGAACAATCCTAGAGCCACTATGCTATGCTAGTTGAGGCTATCCTAGTACATGGTGATATAGGTTATAAATTTTGTTGATTACTCCTGTCCGAGGGCCAAAATCAAGGTACATTAGCTAGGCATGGAATCACATCTAAAGTCATGAGATCATGACCCGGATTCATTCATGTCAACCACAATCCTTAGCAAATTACAGTATCTAGAGCCCTAAGCTCATGACCCAGAGTTGTTCATGTCATCCACACCCTTGAGCTATTAATAACATCTAGAATCCTGAGCTAACAACCTAGAGTTATCCATGTCAACCACAACCTTAAGTTATTCATAGCATCTAGAGCCCTAAGCTTACTACCCGGAGTCATTCATGTCATCCATAGCGCTATGTTGTTTATACAAGTTAAAGCCATGGCTCATGACCAAGACGTTCATATCATCTACAACCTTGAGTTGTTCATAGCATATAGAGGCCTGAGCTCACAGGATCCTGGTTTGTTCATGTCTTCTAATACCCTAAGTTTTTAATAGCATCCAGATTCGTAAGCTCATGACCCAGAATAGCTCATGTCACCCATAACCTTGAGTTGTTTAATGTATCTAGAGCCTTGAGCTCACGACTGGGACTCATTCTTATCAACCCCAATCCTGAGTTGTTGATGGCATATAGAGCCTTGAGCTCACGAGCAGGAGTCCTCCACGACATCCACTACCCTTAGCTTTTCATAGCATTTAAAGCCATAGGCTCAGGACCAAGAATCATGATTCGTGCCCAACTGGTGTATGTCCTATTGATTGGTGTTCAATCAACTGGTGTACTTTGATTTCGGTCCTCAGACGGGAGTAATCAACAAAATTTATAAACCTATTTCACCATGTACTAGGATAGCCTCAGCTAGCATAACATAGTGGCTCTAGGATCGTTCACTGGGATGGGTTTTCAAATTACAACTGATATTGATTCAAAGCTGAATTGGTGCTTTTTATTTTCAAGGTTAGCTTTAAAAGAAAACATAAAGATGTTTGAAAAGGTTGGTTTTTAAGTAAAACCAATAATAAAGTAATGGAAATTACTTACAAAGAAAAGTGTTTCTTGGAGTTTTTAGATCACTGGGTTCAGGTTCCTATTACAAAAAGAGAGTTCCGGTCACTTGAATCTTTTCCTCGCATTGGGGATTTAACATATAGTTATTTCTCGAACCGGTGTGGTACAGATGCTTCCCTTTTATGGATTCAAACACTAATTCCCTATCATTGAATCATCTTGCAATGGTGCATACCTCTCACCTAGTATTGGTCATTCAAGGTGATCCTTAACCTTGGATTACCCGTCAAAAACTCGCAAGAGATAACTAATGGATGTCTCCTTGGAGTCCAAAAGCTTACCAAGTGTTGGCTATTCTAGAAAATCCTACCTTTAAACCACCTCCCAAAGGCTTGCAAGAGATAAACCAGTGTAACTCAATGGACGGAGTCCACTTACCTTACCAAGTGTTGGGCCAGGTGATTTTAAGGCATTTTAAGTTAACTAAAAAGTTAAAAACCATTAACGGGTCACACTTTCTTTTCATTAAAAACTGAAACAACAAAACTTCCAATTTTGCATTCGGAACCTTACCCAGCTTCCTTCACTCCAAGAAACAAAAATCCTAGCCACTCATCCTCTAGGAAAACATCCTTAGAGTTTGATTTGCTAGAAATAAAAATAACGAGAAAACAAAAATGTGAAGGAAAAGCAGAGCAAGTGCTCTGTAGATATATTTTCTTACTATGATCCTCCTCTCTTGGATCATTTTCTTTACATTGGTTTAGAGATATATATAGAAGATATTTTCTAAGAAATATCCAGAGAGATATTTTTAACCTCCCTTTAGATATCCTCAATATCCCAATAACATTTTTAGCTGATTACAAGGAGAAAATAGAAATTTACACAAAATATCTTAAGAAAAAAAAATCTAACTAATTTGGTAGCAAATATCTGAGATTACACAGGTGGATTTTGCAAGTTCAAATGAAACTTGCGAAAATTTCACAAGTTGAAATTGTCCATTTCTCAAGTTGGTTCATTTCACAAGTTGATTTGCACGGTGCAAAAATG
The DNA here is from genome assembly GCF_004353265.1 of Vitis riparia. Classification (NCBI taxonomy): domain Eukaryota; kingdom Viridiplantae; phylum Streptophyta; class Magnoliopsida; order Vitales; family Vitaceae; genus Vitis; species Vitis riparia. The sequence continues at coordinate 161,130 of NW_023269665.1, read as the reverse complement.
GAATTTGAACTTGTGAAGTGGCACACATGTGCCTACAGGTGGTTTCGCAGCTACGAAACAACTTGAAAAATTTTCGCAAGTTGGTTTCGCAGCTACAAAACAACTTGCGAAATTTTCGCAAGTTGATTTTGCAACTTGCGAAATTGTCTTTCAGCTTGGTGCAGATGTCTTCCAATGGCCATAACTTCTTCGTTTTAGCTTTGATTTGCACAATGTTTAAAGCGTTAGACTCTTGACTTCCCAAGCTTCAAAACAAGATATAGTATATATAAAATGGACTCCAAGAAGTGCTTGAAATATGTCCTGCAGCTGCTCTTCTCTTGAATTTCTTCATGTTAGATTCCTCTCTCTATTTTTCCTCCTTGCATTCTTGATTTGCTTTTGGCAAAGGACTACAAAGATCCAAAGCTTGGATTCTTCCTGTAAATGAGCTTCCATTTTCTCTGCCATGGATTATATAGAGCTCTTGCTTTGCTGATCAAAAGGCTATTAAAAACACCAAAACTTAACATAATTTGATTAGAAACGATTACAAGGGTCCTTAACATGCCAATTGAGTTAAAAGGTAATAACTACTACTCAAAAGTGTTTAAAAGAGTTAATTACAAGCTATAAAATAGCACTTTTTGAGTAGTAATCAAATCATTCATATCATTCTCAGCCCTAACTTGTTCATATCATGCATCCACAATAATGAGGTGTTCATAACATCTAGGGTCCTAAGCTCACGACCCGAAGTTGTTTATTAATCCATAACCTTGAGTTGTTCATTGTGTCTAGAGCCTTGAGTTCATAACTAAAAATCTTTCATATCATCCACAACCCTGAGTTGTTCATAGAATCTAGATCCTTGAGCTAGTGACCTATAATTGTGTGTATCAGCCATAACACGGAGCTATTCATAGCATCTAGAGACCTGAGCTCATGACCCAGAGTAGTTCATGTTATTAACAAGCATAAGTTGTTCATAGCATCCAAAGCCCTAAGCTCACAGCTTGGAGTTTTTCATGTTAACCATAGGCCCACACTCTTTATAATATGTAGAGCCTTGAGCTCATGAACTAGAGTCGTTCATGTCATCCATAACCCTGAGTTCTTCATTGCATCTAGAGCCCTCAACTTACAACCCAAAGTCATTCATGTCAATTATAACCTTAAGTTGTTTATAGCATCTAAAGCACTGAGCTCACGACCTTGAGATGTTGATGTCAAACTTAGTCTTGAGTTGTTCATAGCATCTAGAGCCTTAAGCTCACTACCCGAAGTCATTCATGTTATCTACAGCCCTCCGTTACTCATAGAATGTAGAGCCATGAGATCACAACTAAGAACTATTCATATGGTCCACAACCTTAAGCTACTCATAGCATCTAGAGGACTAAGGCCACAGGATCACTAGTCGTTGATATCATCCACAACCTTATGTTGTTCATAGCATCCAAAGTCGTGAGCTCATGACCCGGAGTAGCTTATGTCATAAACAATTGCGTGTTGTTTATAGCATCTAGAGCCCTGAGCTCATGACCCAAACTCATTCTTGTAAATAACAACCCTAAGTTTTTCATAACATATAGAGCCCTAAGCTTATGACTTAGAGTCTTTCATGTGATGCACAACCTTGAGTTGTTCATAGCATTTAAAGCCAATGGCTTATGACCAAGATCATTCATATTATCCTCAACCCTGAGCTATTCATAGCATCTAGAAGCTTGGGCTCATGGGATCCTAAGTCGTTCATATCATCCATAACTCTCAACTCATGACCTGGAGTCATTCATGTCATCCACAACCCTCAACTCCTAAAGCATATAAATTCATATCATCCACAACTTTGAGTTGTACTTAGCAACTTTGAGTTGTTCATATAATCCAGAATGCTTAGTTGTTCATAGCATCCATAGCCCTTAGCTCATGACCCGGAGTAGTTTATATCATTCACAACCTTGACCTGTTCATAGCATTTAGAGTCGTGAGCTCATGACCTAGAGTCATTTGTGTCAACCACAACCTTAAGTTGTTCATAGTATCTAAATCCCTGAGCTCACAACCCGGAGTCATTCATGTCATCCATAGCCTTAAGTTATTCATAGTATTTAGAGCATTGAGCTCACGACTCAGAGTTGTTCTTGTCAACCATAGTCCTAAGTTGTTCATAGCATCTAGTGCCCTGAGCTCACTACTTGGGATTGTTCATGTCATTCATAACCTTAAGTTATTCATATCATTTAGAGCCATAGGCTCATGACGAAGAATCATTCATATCCTCCTTAGCCCTGAGCTGTTCATAGCATCTAGAGGATTAAGCTCATGAAATCCCAAGTTGTTCATATCATCCAATACCTTAAGTTCGCCATAGCATCCAGAGTTATAAGCTCATGACCCGAAGTAGCTAATGTCATCCATAATCCTTAGTTGTTCATAGAATCTAGAGCCCTGAGCTCACGACCTGGACTTCTTCTTGTCAAGCATAACCATGAGTAGTTCATGACATCTAAAGCCTTGAGCTCACGACCCAGGGTTGTTCATAGGATCCATAGCCTTGAGTTGTTCATAGCATATAGAGGCTTGAGCACATGATGTAGAATCATAATTAACATCCACAAACCTGAGTGGTTCATAGCATCTAGAGGCCTTAGGTCATAGGGGACCGAGTCATTCATATCATCCACAACTATGAGATGTTCATAGCATCTAGATCCTTGAGCTCACGACCCAAAGTTGTTCGAGTCAACCACAAACCAGAGTTGTTGATAGCATCTTAAGTCCTAAGCTCATGAGCCATAGTCATTCATGTTAACCATAACCCTGAGTTGTTCACAACATCTAGAGCCTTGAGATCACAAGCTGGAGTTGTTCATGTCAATTGTAGCCCTAAGCTTTTCATAGCATCTAGATCCTGAGCTCATGACCTGTAGTCGTTCATGTCAACCGTAGCCTAGAGTTATTCATTACATCTACAGACCTATCCTCATGACCTAGAGTCATTTATATCAACTATAGCCTTGAGCTATGTATAGTATCTAAAGCCTAGAGCTTAAGACACATAGTGGTTCATGTCAAGCATAACTCAGAGTTGTTCATAGCATTTAAAGCCCTAAGCTCATGACCTAGAGTCCTTCATGTGAACCACAACCCTTAGCTATGCATATCATCTAAAGCCCTAAGGTCACGACCTACAGTCGTTCATGTCAATCACAGCCTAAAGCTATTCGTAGCATCTAGATCCATGAGCTCATGACCTAGAGTCATTCATGTCAACCACAACCCTTATTGGTTTATAGCATCAAAATCTCTAAGCTCATAACCCGTAGTCATTCATGTCAACCATAACCCTAAGCTCTTCATAGTATGTAGCGACCTAAGCTCATGACCCATAGTCTTTCAAGTCTTCTACAATGCTGAATTATTCCTATGATCTAGAGCCTTAAGATCACGACTCCAACTCATTCATGTCAACCATAGCCTTGAGCTATTAATAGCATCTAGAGTCTTGAGTTCATGACCCAGAGTCGTTCATGTCATCCATAACCCTAAGTTGTTCACAACATCAAGAGCCTTGAGATCACAAGCTACAATTATTATTTTCAACCAAAGCCCTCAATTGCTCATAGTGTCTAGTACTTTGAGCTCACAACGTGTAGTTGTTCATGTCAACAACACTCTAGAGCTATTAATACCATCTAGAGACTTGAGCTCACGACTCGGAGTCATTCATGTTAACCACAACTCCTAGTTTTTCATAGCATCTAGATTCTTGAGCTCACGACTTATAGTCGTTCATGTCAACCACAGCCAAGAGTTGTTTATAACATCTAGAACTCTAAGCTAACGACATAGATTCGTTCATGTCAACCACAACCCTAAGCTCTTCATAGTATCTAGAGGCCTAAGCTCATGACCCAGAGTCGTTCATGTCATCCGCGACCCTGAATTATTCATAAGATTAAGATCCTTGAGATCCTAACCCAAAGTTGTTCATGTCAACCACAACCTTGAGCTATTCAAAGCATCTAGATCCTTTAGCTCACAACCCAGAGTCTTTCAAGTCAACAATAGCACTAAGTTGTTCATGGTACCTAGAGGCCTTAGCTCATGAGCTCAGTTTATTCTTTAAAGTTACAGTTTCATTAAAACCCAAGTTTTATCAAATGTACCTTAGGCAAAACGTTTCAAAATTGGCATATTAATTTACCTAAAAACCTTACCTAAGTGTTTGAAGAGAAAAGAACATAAAACGATAGATTTTCAGGCTTAAAATGGTGAACCAATTGAGGCATTGGCCAACCGACTCAATCGGCCAAGGTACCGATCGACCAGTTGCCTCTTCCCGATTGAGGTTCGATCGAGGTCCAATCAAGGAGTAAAAAAAACATTCTCTCTCTTCCAGTAGCCTTTCCTTCTCTATCGAGGTATTTGCCTTCCCGGTTAACCTTTGATCAAGGTTCGGTCAAAGCAATGGTAACCTGCTAAAGCATTAAATGCTCTAATGGCTAGTGAACCAGTCGACTCTCAACTCGATCGATTGAGGCTGCTTTTTTGTTTTCTTAGCTCCCGATGTTAGAAACTGATAAATAGAGAGCTCCACTTCATTTATGAGCAAGAGAACACCTGCATTTATTTTTCTACCCACTTGTTCTTGCCTTAAAAGCTCTCATTTCTTTCTTGGTGCATTAAATCTTCATTTGCATATCCTTTAGTGCACTTTTATCATTCATCCTAGCTTTGATTTGTATTTGAGCTATTATCGAGATAGGTTGAGAGAAGTGCATTCTTGTTAATTGAGTGTTAAAGCCTTCAAGTGGGTTGAATCCAAGTGTAAAGGATATTAGAAGCTTGGTTGAAGGTTCAAGTTACTATAACCCTCACTCGGTTAAGAGCTTGAGGAGAGTGGACATAGGCAAGGAAGTGCTAAACCACTATAAAATCCTAGTTTGATTTCACTAACTATCTCTATTTATTTGCTTCTATTATGCTTAAATTTCTTGTGTTTAAAAATATTTTTTAACAACTCAATTCACCCCCTTATTTTATGGTACATCAAGGAATTGTCCTTGGCCATATCATCTCCGAGAAAGGCATTGAAGTTGATAAAGCAAAGGTGGAACTTATTGTCAAATTGCCATTCCCAACAACTGTAAAAGGAGTAAGGCAATTCCTTGGCAATGCAGGGTTCTACAAGAGATTTATAAAAGAATTCTCTAAGCTTTCAAAGCCTATTTCTGAACTTTTGGCTAAAGATGCTAAGTTTATATAGGATGAAAGATGTCAAGGGAGTTTTGATCAACTGAAGCAATTTTTGACAACTGCTCTAATAGTGAGGGCTCCTAACTAGAAACTACCCTTTGAAGTGTGTGTGATGCCAGTGACTTTGCTATAGGAGCTGTGCTTGGCCAAAGAGAATATGGAAAGCCCTATGTGATCTACTATGCAAGCAAGACATTGAACGAAGCTCAAAGGTACTACACGACTACAGAGAAAGAATTGTTAGCTGTGGTGTTTGCCTTAGACAAGTTTTGTGCTTATCTAGTAGGGTCTTTCATCATTGTTTTCATTGACCATTCAAACTTGAAGTATTTATTAACAAAGCAAGATGCAAAAGCAAGATTGATTAGATGGATTCTTTTACTACAAGAGTTCGATCTCCAAATCAAAGACAAGAAAGAAGTGGAGAATGTAGTAGCTGACCAACTTTCAAGGTTGGCTATAGCACACAATTCCCATGTCTTACCTATTAATGATGACTTTCCTGGGGAATCACTTATGTTACTAGAGAAAACTCCTTGGTATGCTCATATTGCTAACTATCTAGTTACTGGTGAGGTTCCAAGTGAGTGGAAAGCACAAGACAGGAAGCACTTCTTTGCAAAGATTCATGCTTATTATTGGGAAGAGCCTTTCCTTTTTAAGTATTGTGCAAATCAGATAATAAGGAAGTGTGCCTTTGAAAAAGAGCAACAAGGAATCCTCAACCATTGCCATGAGAATGCATGTGGAGGCCACTTTGCCTTTTAGAAAATAGCCATGAAGGTGTTGCAATCAGGGTTTTGTTGGCCATCACTTTTCAAAGATGCCCACACCATGTGTAAGAGCTGTGATAGATGCCAAAGGCTCGGGAAACTTACAAGAAGAAATCAAATGCCTATGAACCCCATTCTAACAGTTGATCTCTTTGATGTTTGGGGTATTGACTTCATGGGACCTTTCCCAATGTCTTTTGGTAACTCTTATATCTTGATGAGGGTGGACTATGTTTCTAAATGGGTTAAGGAAATCCCCTGTAAACACAATGATCACAGGGTGGTTCTCAAGTTTCTCAAGGAGAACATCTTCTCAAGATTTGGGGTGCCCAAGGCCATAATCAGTGATGGAGGTACTCATTTTTGCAACAGACCTTTTGAAACCCTATTAGCCAAGTATGGAGTGAAGCATAAGGTAGCCACACCTTATCACCCTCGGACTTCCGGGCAAGTTGAGCTAGCAAACAGGGAAATCAAGAACATATTGATGAAGGTGGTGATCACGAGCAGAAGAGATTGGTCTATTTAGCTTCATGATTCACTATGGGCATATAGAACAACTTACAAGACTATTCTTGGCATGTCTCCCTATCGCCTAGTCTATGGCAAAGCATGCTATCTCCCTATGGAAGTTGAATATAAGGCTTGGTGGGCAATCAAGAAGTTAAACATGGATTTGATCAGAGCCGGGGCAAAGAGGTGCTTAGACCTTAATGAGAAGGAGAAATTAAGAAATGATGCTTACATCAATTCCAAAGTTACAAAACAGAGGATGAAGAGATGGCATGATCAATTAACCTCCAACAAAGAATTTCGTGAAGGATAAAAAGTCTTACTCTATGATCCAAGGCTCTATATCTTTCCTGGGAAGCTCAAGTCAAAGTGGATAGGCCCTTTCATTATTCACCAAGTGCATCTCAATGGAGTGGTGGAATTACTGAATTCCAATAGCACAGACACATTTAAAGTCAATGGTCATCGTCTTAAGCCATTCATTGAGCCATTGAAGCAAGAAAATGAGGAAATCAACCTCCTTGAGCCACAGAAAGCCTAATCAGAAAAGGGTTAGATGGACTTGGTTTCACCAAATTCCATATTTTTGTTTAATTTTGTTAATTTAAAAGCTTTATTAATTGCTTTAATTTTAATTTTGGTCTTAAGTTGTGTTATTTATATGTAACTTAATTTTTTTGAATGATCTAATTTAGGAGGAATTGTAAAGAAATTGAAGGAAGGTCTCTGGGAATCAAGAGGAGCTCAAAGGCAAGGAAAAATCCATGGTCTGCAAAATTTCGCAGCCCAAAAGGGGCCCCTACGAAATAATTTCGCAGCCCCAAGAAGTCGTTGCGAATTCAGGTCTCCGCTGCGAAATCACTCCTTGGCTGCGAAAATTTTAGCAGCTGCGAAACACCCCCTTGGCACACGAGTGCCATTTCGCAGCTGCAAAATGCTCTGCGAAATCCTCAAAGCTTAAAAACTCCAATTTTTGCAACCACACCCCCTTTTCGCAACTGGTTTCGCAGCTGCAAAACCACTCATTGGCACACGAGTGCCACTTCGCAGCCCCCCATTCATTTCACAGCTGCGAAATGGGTTGTGAAAATGCCCATTTGCTGCGAAATCCACCTCTTACTGTGAAATCGACCATCTGCTGTGAAAATTAAAGACGACCCTTGGCATCAATTTTTAAATGTTATAAATTCCATATTTTGTTTTAAACTGGTCATTTGGACTTCAAATAGGTGCCAAAGAGGAGCCAAACCAGAGCAACCTTCCGTCTGACCCCCATCTGAGCCCAAGTTGAACGTGCAACTCTGGCCACCTTCTCTAAGATAGCCATGGGCAAAACCCGAGGAGCTAAGTCCTCGTCCCCATCAACTTGCCTGAGAATCCTAAGAGAGATCCCTATCCAAAACGTCATACCTAAGCCTCCACGGCCACTGGTCGTCCCACCTCCAGTTGAGGACGCACTTTTGAGTCCTCCTTCGAGGCACTATGAGACAAGGAGGCCACCCACCACGCTCGAGGCGAGCTCTTCACGAGCCAAAAAGTCAGGTAGCCGTCCCCCAAAGAAGAAAGCCAAGGTATGAAAGCCAATTAACTTATCAGAGCCTCAGCTGTCTCAGCCACCAGCCACAGAGTCTCAAATTCCCTCAAGCATGACTCCTGAGGTGGTTATCAGATGTCCTATGGTCACTCAGCCACCCATTGAGGGTAATTTGGATTGCATGGCAAGCCCATTCCACTTCGAGCTCTACTTTGACATAGCCACTTTCAGACTTCAGCCCGAGCTCAAGGATTCCTTCCATTTGCTACAGAGGTACCATATGGAGCACTTGATGACTCCCAGGGATTTTTTCTATCTCCATGTAGCATTGGAATTTTATCAGTCCATGACCACACACTAGGTCCGAGATCCTACTGTCATCCACTTTACCATAGACGGACACCATGGTATTCTGGGAGCCAGACACATAGCAGAGGCACTCCGTATTCCCTATGAGCCAGCACATCTAGAAGATTATCGAGTCTCGACTCATCCTTCACAGAGTGATATACTCCACATTCTGTCCAGAGGGGCATCCTCATGCCAATATCTGTTGAGGAAGGAGCTCCCTCCCAACATGTTCTTTATTGATGCACTCTTGCGCCATAACGTCTTCCCACTTCAGCATTGGGTGCAGAGGAGAGGAGTTTTGCTGAAGGCATTGTTTAGGATATCTGAGGGATTCTTCTTTAGCCCTCATCATCTCATTATGGCTGCTCTTCTGTACTTTGAAGAGAAGGTCCATAGGAAGAAGCTGCTCAAAGCGGATGCTATCCCCCTTCTCTTCCCCAAATTGTTATGCCAGATTTTGGAGCACTTGGGATACCCAGTAGAGCCTCAACTTGAGCGCAGACGCATTTGTCGAGAGATATTCACTCTCGACAAATGGACGAGTATGACAGCATATGGTGCAGACCAGGGAGCCCCAGTTGGACTAGAGCATCCAGATATTCCACATCCAGAGCAACTAGAGGAGCCACATTCGGTTGAGATACCAGCTGACATTATAGCACCTGCCCCTCCAGTGCCCTCTGCAGAGCCTATACCTGAGGTTGCACCCTCTACTCCTCATGCCACACCACGGATCCCACCTGTTATTCCACCAATATCAGAGCCATCTCCTTCATCTAAGCCTAGGATTGCTATATCCATTTCCGAGTATAGAGGCTTATGTCACACTTTACAGGCATTGACCACTTCTTAGAGCATCCTCACTCAACAGATGACAACTCTTTGTGCTCATTAGGAGAAGATTATCGCCACTCAGACCCAGCATACTGCCATCCTGAGGCAGATTCAGCACCATCTGGGTATTCTATCGACTCCTAAGCACCCCATTCTTATCCTATCAGAGCCCATAAAGCCATCACAGGCCCCTCCTTTCGTACAACAGACTATGCCTTCTAAGAAGTTGACTACAGGAGAGGCAGAGGCATCCACCTTGAGCATTCTGACCTCTGCAACTGAGCCGTCATCTTCACATCATCCTCCAGCCACTATCTGATCATTTGCATAGTTTCCTTTATATATTTCCTTTATGTATTTCCTTACTATAGTAGTACTTATAATCCCATGCTTTTGATATTTTATATATTAGGATTAGTTGTATTACTTGTTCTCTTTTACATTGTACTTTCATGAAGTAATACAAATCTATCAATTTTTTAGCACTCTTAGCATTATTTTATTTTAATTCCTTTACTCATATCTTTTATTGTTTTTGAAACATGTGGTTTCTCCTATTCTACTCGAACTTCATATCATTCAAGAAGTACCACTTCCTCCCTATAATTCCAATCGCTCATGCCACATTGAGGACAATGTTTAGTTTGGTGGGGGGAGAGTTGAGGAAGGAAGTTTTTGTTAGTAATGCTAAGTTATTTTGGTAATTTAGTTGATTTTTGTTTAATTTTAAATTTTTTAAAGTTTTTATTCTCCTCTCCATGGTTATTAAGGAAACATTCTCAAATTAAAATGAGAGAAATTGAATTTTTGTCTTTTTACTTGACTTAGAGTTTGTATTATGCTTACTAAAGTTGGTGAATTGTTGAAACTTCTATTGAATTCAAGCTTAGTTCTTCCACTTTAAGCTATTCACACACTATGCACAATAGGTTCCGATTATAAGATGAGAAACTATTTCCCTCTTGACTTAGGAAAATTTAGACTTGGTACTTTTGACCTCATTTAATAGTGTTGGGACACCTTATAAAAGGCCAATGAGCCTTTGAAAAAAGAAAGAAAGAAAGAAAGAAATGTTTGCTTGCTTTAAAACCCGAGCAAGGTCTGAGGGGTATATGGAGAAAATCTTTAAAACCTGGTGCCCTAAGCCTTAATTTTAGGATTCACTGACCTCAATGCTCGTTACAAGGGTGAATAGGTGGAGTTTAATATACTGTAGGTGCTTGGGTATTAAAATTCATTCTCAAAAGTCTGGGGTAAAATTCGAGGAGTTAGTGGTTGAAAGATCCTTAAAACTTGATGCCCTAAACCTTAATTGGTTGGGAGTCATCGATGGACCCCCGTTATATGGACAATTTAGAAAAGAGTACCTTTAAGCCTTGTACTTCTATAATGGAAAAAAATTGTGAAACAAAAGGGTGCGTTCTTAGCCTATTGAATTTGGTCAGTTTGCTAAGTGTTGAAAAAGAACTAGGTTGGAGGGGGGGATTAGTTTAGCATACTATATTCGGAAACTATCAACTAACACTTAGATTTTAGTGGAAGAGTAAGGTTTGGTCCTTTGGAAGTGGAAATGATTTTAAGGCTTCAATTTGCATAATGCCTTATCTTTATAAATTGTGATTAGGCAAAGTATTTGATAACTCTTGTTGAAAATTGAGTTTCATATTTTGATTCATTCCCACTTGGTGTCTCAGCTGATTCATGTCCTCTTAATGATTCCTGACAATGGTACCCCTTGATTCGTGTCCAGCTGATGTTCCTTGATTATGGTCCTCAAAAGGGAGTAATCAACAAAATTTATAACCTATATCACCATGCATTAAGATAGCTTTAGCTAATATAGCATAGTGGCTCTAGGATCGTTCACTGGGAAGGGTTTTCAACTTACAACTGATACCAATTCAAAGTTAAATTGGTGCTTTTTCATTTCAAGGTTAGCTTAAGAAGAAAACATAAACTTTGGTTGAAAAAGGTTTTGTTTTAAGCTAACTAAAAAGAAAGTAAATGAAAATTACTTATGAAGAAAAACATTCCTTGGAGTTTTAAGTTCATAGGGGAGGCTTCTCATGCAAAAACAGAGCTCCGGTCACTTGAATCTTTTCCTCGCATTAGAGAATTAACATATAGTTAATTCTCTAACCGGTGTTGTACAGATGCTCCCCTTTAATGGATTTCAGCACTAATTCCCTCTCACTGATGCAACTTGCAATGGCTCATGCCTCTCACCTAGCATTTTCCATTCAAGGTGATCATTAACCTTGGACTTCCCTTCTCAAGCTCGCAAGAGATAACTAATGGATGTCTCCTTGGAGTCTAAAAGCTTACCAAGTGTTGCCAATTCTAGAAAATCCTACCTTCAAGTCACCTCCTAAATGCTCGCAAGAGATAAACTAGTGCATCTCCATGGACGGAGATCACTTGCCTTACCAAGTTTTGGCTCAGGTGAATTGAAGGTGTTTTAAGTTAACTAAAAACATAGAAATCATTAATGAGTCTCACTTACTCTTCATTAATGGCTGAAACAACAAAACTATCGATTCTTGCATTTAGGGCCTTACCCGGTAACCTTAGCTCCAAGGAACTAAAAGCCTAGCCACTCATTCTCTGAGGAAACATCCTCAGAGCTTGTTTAGGTAGTAAGAAAAATTAAATAATGTACAATACAATCAAAACGAGAAGGTAAGGCAGAGCAAAGGCTCTGTATTTTACTTCCTTGCAAAACTATACAAAGGATGTATGAGAACAAGCTCCTGACCTCCTCGTGTAATGGAAATTAAAAACAATATATATGAGAGGCTATTTACCCTTTGTTCTTGCGTAAAGACTAAGGAATCCTATGATAGGTGGATTATTTGGGGATTTAGACATCAAATATCTAAAGCAAAAAATCTCAAAATGTCAGTCGCAAATATCGGGAAGCTTCAGGAGAATTTTGAAGCCATGCAAGATGGCTGGGAAATTTCGCAGCATGAAGGACACCATTTCACAGCCAAAGGCTAATTTCATAGCCATCCTCTTGTGATTTCGCAGCCCACAAAATTGGCCTTCAGCTTTGTGTGATCGGCTTCCAATGGCTGTAACTCCTTCATTTCAACTCCAAATCATGCACTATTTAAAGCATTAGATTGCTGACTTCTTGAGCTTCAAAATGACATATAGTATGCATAATTGGAGCTCCAGGAAGTGCTCCAAAAGTGGCTGATAGTTTCTGTCCTCTTGAATGCTTCATGGTAGATTTCTCTTTGCTTCTCCTCCTTGCATTCATGATTTGCTTATGGCAAAGGACTTTAAAGCTTCAAAGATTTGGTTCTTCATGTTTCTGAGCTTCCCATTGCTTTGCCATGGATCCCAAAGAACTCTCCTCAATCTTGGATTGCTTTGGTGATCAAATTACTAACAAAAACACCAAAACTTACACAATTTGATTAGAAATGATTGCAAAGGTCCTTAATATGTTAAGTGGGTTAAAAGGTAATAAATACTACTCAAAAGTGTTTAAAAGAGTTAATTACAAGCTATCAAATAGCACTTTTTGAGTAGTAATCATATTTCTTTAATGTTCCATGTGAGAGTTAGATCATCATGCCACTTGAAAATTGTTTTTTGATCAGCATGATGTTGTAAAGTATATTACTTTTTATTTTTAATTTTCTCTCCTTTATTGCTAAGGGACTAGCAATATGTCGGTTGGGGGGAGTGATTACTACTCAAAAAGTGCTATTTTGTACCTTGTAATTAACTCTTTTTAGCACTTTTGAGTAGTAGTTATTACCTTTTAACTCAATTAGCATATTAAGGACCTTTGCAATCATTTCTAATCAAATTGCGTAAGTTTTGGTGCTTTTAATAGTAATTTGATCACCAAAGCAATACAAGACTGAGGAAAGTACTATGGAATCCATGGCAAAGCAATTGGAAGCTCATTAACATGAAGAACCAAAGCTTTGAAGCTTTATAGTCCTTTTCCATAAGCAAATCATGAATGCAAGGAGGGAAAGCAAAGAGAGAAATCTAACATGAAGAATTCAAGAGGACAGAAACTGTTGGACACTTTTGGAGCACTTCTTGGAGCTCAATTTATGCATACTACATGTTGTTTTGAAGCTCGGGAAGTCAGAAATCCAATGCTTTAAACGGTGCATGATTCGAAGTTGAAATGAAGAAGTTAGAGCCATTAGAAGCTGATCACACCAAGCTGAAGGCCAATTTCGCAAGCTACAAAATCAGCCTTTGGTTGCGAAATCACAAGAGGAACGCTCTGAAATCAGCCTTTGGCTACGAAATGGTCTCCTTCAGCTTGCGAAATTTTGTAACCATCTTGCACGCTTGCGAAATCCTCCTGAGTGCTTCCAGATATTTGCGACCGACATTTTTAGATTTTTTGCTTCAGATATTTGATGTCTAAATCCCCATTTTCTCCTTGTAATACACCAATTATAGGATTCCTTGGTTATTAAGTAAGAACAAAGGGTAAATAGCCTTATATATATTATTTGTAATTTCCATTACAGAGATATCTCAGGAGTTTGTTCTCAGAGACAACTTTTTGTATATTTTGAAAGGAAGTAAAATACAGAGCTTGGCTCTGCCTTACCTTCTCGTTTTGATTGTATTTATTTTTCTTACTAGCCAAACAAGCTTTGAGGATGTTTCCTCAGAGAATGAGTTGCTAGGCTTTTAGTTCCTTGGAGCTAAGGTTGTCGGGTAAGGCCCCAAATGCAAGAATCGATAGTTTTATTGTTTCATCCATTAATGAAGAGTAAGTGTGACTCATTAATGATTTTTATGTTTTTAGTTAACTTAAAACACCTTCAATTCACCTGAGCCAACACTTGGTAAGGCAAGTGATCTCCATCCATGGAATTGCACTAGTTTATCTCTTGCGAGCTTTTGGGTGGTGACTTGAAGGTAGGATTTTTAGAATTGCCAACATTTGGTAAGCTTTTGGACTCCAAGGAGTCATCCATTAGTTATCTCTTGTGAGCTTGAGAAGGGAAGTCCAAGGTTAATGATCACCTTGAATGGAAAATGCTAAGTGAGAGGCACAAGCCATTGCAAGTTGCATCAGTGAGAGGGATTTAGTGCTGAAATCCATTAAAGGGAAACATCTGTACAACACCGGTTAGAGAATTAACTATATGTTAATTCTCTAATGCGAGGAAAAAATTCAAGTGACCAGAGCTCTGTTTTTGCATGAGGAGCCTGACCCCAGTGAACCTAAAACTCCAAGGAATGCTTTTCTTCATAAGTAATTCCCATTACTTTCTTTTTAGTTAGCTTAAAATCAATCTTTTTACAACTAAAGTTCATGTTTTCTTTTGAAGTGATTACTACTCAAAAAGTGCTATTTGATAGCTTTTAATTAATCCTTTTAAACACTTTTGAGTAGTAGTTAGTGCCTTTTAACCCAATTAGCATGTTAAGGCCCCTTTCAATCAATTCTAATCAAATTGTGTAAGTTTTGGTGTTTTTGTTAGTATTTTGATCACCAAAGCATTATGAGATTGAGGAGAGTTATATGGAATACTTGGCAAGCAATGGGAAGCTTAGAGGCATGAAGAATCAAAGCTTTGAAGCACTTTTTCCATAAGCAAAGTGGAAATGCAAGGGGAAGCAAAGAGAATCCAGCCATGAAGCATTCTTGATGACAGTCACTGCAGCCACTTTTGGAGTACTTCCTGATGTCCAATTTAGGCATACAATATGTCATTTGAAAGCTTAGGAAGTCAACCATCCAATGCTTCAAACCGTGTGCAATTTGGAGCTGAAATGAGGAAGTTACAGCCTTTTAAAGATAACTGCTCCAAGTTGAAGGAAGGCTTCAGAAAAGTGCTGCGAAATCACCATTTTGTTGCGGAATGATTTTGCAGCCTTTTTGTACAGTACCATGGATTTCCCCTGAAGCTTCACGCCGTGATGGAAGCCAAACACCACAAGATGGAAGTCCACTTCGCAGAGGAGTTGAATCAGCCTTTTGCTGCAAAGAAATTTCGCAGCCCTTCTTATGCACCTGCGAAATTTCGCAGACCTCATCTTTTACCTGCGAAATGGTCCTTAGTGCTTCCCAATATTTGTAACCGACACTTGGAGATATTTTTCATTAGATTTTTGTTGCCTAAATGCCCAAATTCTCCTTGTAAGCCACCAATTATAGGATTCCTTAGCTTTTAAGTTAGGAATTTGGCTCAAATATCCATGTAATAGCTGTAATTGTAATTTTGGTTTAAATAGAGCCCGAGGAGCCTGTTCTGAGGGTGATGAACCTTTTGTAAAAATTTCAAAGGAAGAAATACACAGAGCTTAAGCTCTGCTTTACCTTCTCACTTTGATTGTGTTTTTACTTATTTTACTAAGTTATGCACTCTCTGAGGAGCTTTCCCCAGAGAATGAGTAACTAAACCTTTTAGTTCCTTGGAGTTAAGGTTGCCAGGAAAGGTTCCAAGTGCAAGAATCAGAAGCTTTGTGGTTTCAGCTATGAATGAAGAGAGAGTGTGTCCCGTGAATGGTTTTTAATGTTTTTAGTTAACTTAAAACACCTTGGAGTCACCTGGGCCAACACTTGATAAGGCAAGTGATCTCTAACCATGGAGATGCACTAGTTTACCCCTTGCGAGCCTCTGGTAGGTGACTTGAAGGTAGGATTTTCTAGAATAGCCAACACTTGATAAGCTTTTGGACTCTAAGGAGACATCCATTAGTTATCATTTGCGAGCTTTTGACGGGTAATCCAAGGTTAAAGATCACCTTTAATGGCAAAGGCTAAGTGAGAGGCTGAAACCATTGCAAGTTGCATCAGTGAGAGAATTAAAGCTGAAATCCAATTGAGGGATGTGTTTGTGCAGCACCTGTTAGAGAATTGACTTTATGTTAATTCTCTAATGTGAGGAATTGAACCAACTGACCGGAGCTATGCTTTTGCATGAGGAACCTCCCCTGTATACCTGAATCTCCAAGGAATGCTTTTCTTCTTAAGTAATTTTCATCACTTGCCGTGTTGTTAACTTAAGCTTAACCTTTTTCCAACCAAAGTTTGTGTTTTATTTCTTAAGCTAATCTTGAAATGAAACAGCACCAATTCACTTTGAATTGGTATCATTTTCAACTTGAATACCCATCCCAATGGAACGATCCTAGAGCCACTATGCTATAGTAGCTTTTTATTTGCTACCCTAGTTCATGGTGTTATAGGTTAAAAATTTTGTTGATTACTCCCGCCATCAAGGAGCACCAGCTGGACACAAATCAGCTGAGACACCAATTAGGCATGAATCATGAAGCTAACCTTGAAATGAAAAACCACCAATTCAACTTTGAATTGGTATCAATTGCAAGTTGAAAACCCTTCCCAGTGAATGATCTTAGAGCCACTATGCTATATTAGCTAAGGCTATCCTAGTGCATGGTGATGTAGGTTATAAATTTTATTGATTACTCCTGTCTGAGGACCAAACTCAAGGTACACCAGCTAGGCATGCAATCAATCCCTGAGCTAACAACCTAGAGTTGTTCATGTTAACCATAACCCTGAGCTGCTCATAACATCTAGAGCCCTAAGCTCACAACTCGTAGTCGATCATATCATCGACAACCTTGAGCTATTCACAACTTAGAGAGTCTAGAGCTCATGACCTTGAGTTGTTCATATCATCCACAGTCGTGAGCTCTTCAGAGCACTTAAAGCCCCAAGCTAACAACTCCGAGTCATTCATATCATTGATTCATGCCTATTTGGTGTCTCAGCTGATTTGTGTCCAGCTGGTGCTCCTTAATGGCGGGAGTAATCAACAAAATTTTTAACCTATAACACCATGAACTAGGGTAGCAAATAAAAAGCTACTATAGCATAGTGGCTCTAGGATCGTTCCATTGGGATGGGTATTCAAGTTGAAAAGGATACCAATTCAAAGTGAATTGGTGCTGTTTCATTTCAAGATTAGCTTAAGAAATAAAACACAAACTTTGGTTGGAAAAAGGTTAAGCTTAAGTTAACAACACAACAAGTGATGAAAATAACTTAAGAAGAAAAGCATTCCTTGGAGATTCAGGTATACAGGGGAGGTTCCTTATGCAAAAGCATAGCTCCGGTCAGTTGATTCATTTCCTCACATTAGAGAATTAACATAAAGTCAATTCTCTAACAGGTGCTGCACAAATGCATCCCTCAATTGGACTTCAGCTCTAATTCTCTCACTGATGCAACTTGCAATGGTTTCAGCCTCTCACTTAGCCTTTACCATTCAAGGTGATCTTTAACCTTGGATTACCCGTCAAAAGCTCGCAAGAGATAACTAATGGATGTCTCCTTAGAGTCCAAAAGCTTATCAAGTGTTGGCTATTCTAGAAAATCCTGCCTTCAAGTCACCTACCAGAGGCTCGCAAGGGGTAAACTAGTGCATCTCCATGGTTAGAGATCACTTGCCTTACCAAGTGTTGGCCCAGGTGACTCCAAGGTGTTTTAAGTTAACTAAAAACATTAGAAACCATTCATAGGACACACTTTTTCTTCATTCATAGCTGAAACCACAAAGCTTCTGATTCATGCACTTGGAACCTTTCCCGGCAACCTTAACTCCAAGGAAATAAAAGGTTTAGTTACTCATTCTCTGGGGAAAGTTCCTCAGAGAGTGCATAACTTAGTAAAATAAGTAAAAACACAATCAAAGTGAGAAGGTAAAGCAGAGCTCAAGCTCAAGCTCTATGTATTTCTTCCTTTGAAACTTTTACAAAAGGTTCATCACCCTCAGAACAGGCTCCTCGGGCTCTCTTTATACCACAATTACAATTACAGCTATTACATAGATATTTTTGCCAAATTCCTAACTTAAAAACTAAGGAATCCTGTCATCGGTGACTTACAAGGAGAATTTGGGCATTTAGGCAACAAAAATCTAATGAAAAATATCTCCAAGTGTCGGTTACAAATATCGGGAAGCACTAAGGACCACTTTGCAGGTGAAAAGTGAGGTCTGCGAAATTTCGCAGGTGCACAAGAAGAGCTGCGAAATTTCTTTGCAGCAAAAGGCTGATTCAACACCTTTGCAAAGTTGACTTCCATCTTGTGGTGCTTGGCTTCCATCGTGGCATGAAGCTTCAGGGGAAATCCATAGCACTATGCAAAAGTGTTGCGAAATATCTCGCAACAAAAGGCTGATTCCGCAGCACTTTTCTGAATCCTTCCTTCAGCTTGGAGCAGTTATCTTCAAAAGGCTGTAACTTCCTCATTTCAACTCTGAATTGCACACGGTTTTAAGCATTGGATTGTTGACTTCCTAAGATTTCAAATGACATATTGTATGCATAAATTGGACATCAAGAAGTACTCCAAAAGTGGCTGCAGTGACTGTCATCAAGAATGCTTCATGGCTGGATTCTCTTTGCTTTCCCTTGCATTCCAGACTTGCTTATGGCAAAAATGCTTCAAAGCTTTGATTCTTCATGCCTCTAAGCTTCCCATTCAATTCCAAGGATTCCATAAAACTCTCCTCAATCTCATAATGCTTTGGTGATCAAAATACTAACAAAAACACCAAAACTTACACAATTTAATTAAAATTGATTGAAAGGGGCCTTAACATGCTAATTGGGTTAAAAGGCACTAACTACTACTCAAAAGTGTTTAAAAGGATTAATTAAAAGCTATCAAATAGCACTTTTTGAGTAGTAATCACTCCCCCCAACCGACCTATTGCTAGTTCCTTAGCAATGAAGGAGAGAAAAATAAAACAAAATTACCATAATTTACAATATCATGCTAATCACTTCCAAAAAATATTTAAGTGGCATGACTGAAAAACTCTCACATGAAACATTAAAGGAATATAACCTCAAATTTCAACAAGAGTTATCAAAAACTTTGCTAAATACCATTGATCAAGGGAATGCATTATGCAAATTGAAGTTTTAAAACCATTTTCACTTCCAAATAACCAAACTTTATTCTTCCACAAAAATCTAAGTGTAAGATGATAGGTTCCGAATATAGCATGCTAAACTAATCTCTCCCCCCAACCTATCTCTTTTCAACACTTAGCAAACTGACCAAATTCAATAAACAGAGAACACACTTTTTTTTTTTTTTTTTTAAAAGTGAGAAGGCCTAAGGGGCATCCTTTTCTGAATTGTCCATGTAATGGGGGTCCATCGATGACTCCCAACCAATTAAGGTTTAGGGCATCAAGCTTTAAGGATCTTTCAACCACTAACTCCTCGGATTTTACCCCGGATTTTTTCATATACCCTTTTTGCCTACCATATGCTAACTCCACCTATCCACCCTTGTAACGAGCATTGAGGCCGGTGACTCCCAACCAATGAAGGCTTAGGGCACCAGGTTTCAAAGGTTTTCACCATATACCCTTTCAGACCTTGCTTAGGTTTCAAGGCAAGTAAACAATTTATTTTATCTCTTTTTTCTTTTTCAAAGGCTCATTGGCCTTTCATAGGGTGTCTCAATATCATTAAAATGAGGTCAAAGGTACCAAGTCCCAAAAAATTTTTAAGTCAAGGGGGAAATAGTTTCTCATTTTATAATCGGAATCTATTGTGCACAGTGTATGGATAGCTTAAAGTGGAAGGACTAAATTTGATTTCAATAGAATTTTCAACAATTGGACCACTTTAGCAAGCATAATCCAAACTCTAAGTTAGATGAAAAGCAAAAGTTCAGGTTCTCCTATTTTAATTCAAAAATTTTTCCTCAAAATCCATGAAGATTATAGTAACAAGCAAAAAAACCACTACTACTTACTAGACACAACTGAATTGTCAAAATACTTAGCATACTTCCTTCACTTAGCAAACTTCCTTCCTCATTTCCCCCCCCCCCCCCCCCCCAACCGAGCTGAGCATTGTCCTCAATGTGATATGGGTGATCGAAAATATAGGGAGGAAATGGTACCTCCTGATCGATATCAATTTCGAATACTGATTGGAGAAACCACATGTTTCAAAAAGAATAAAAGGTGTGAGCAAAGGAAATAAGAGTAAATTAATGCTAAGAGTTAACAAAAAACTAGACTTTGCATTACTTTAAGCATTTGAGTACAGTTGGCAAAGAAGTAATACAAGTAATCCAAAGAATCTCCATATATGCTATCAAA
Source organism: Vitis riparia (assembly GCF_004353265.1). Classification (NCBI taxonomy): domain Eukaryota; kingdom Viridiplantae; phylum Streptophyta; class Magnoliopsida; order Vitales; family Vitaceae; genus Vitis; species Vitis riparia. The sequence continues at coordinate 140,782 of NW_023269665.1, read as the reverse complement.
ATGTGGGAGATTTCATATAAGACAAACCAAAACAAAATACATAAAAGCAATATATAAAAGACATATATATGTTCAGATAGGAGGGTGGTGCTGGTGCTAATGGCCTAAGGAGATGGCTCTGCCTCTGGGATAGCTGACTCATGAGGGGCCTGAGGCTCTGTGGTGGTAGGAGTGACATGCTCATCAGTTGCTGGGAGGCCAAGATGATGCTGAAGCTGCCTTAAGATAGTAGTATGTTAAGCTTGGGTGGCCATCATCTGCTCCTGGCGAGCTCTCAAGGATGCCATCTCCTGAGCAAGACTGCTCTGAGAGGCTGTCAAGGTCTCCAATGCCTGGCATAAATCCCTATACTCGGAAATAGGGATAGCCATCCTAGGCTCGGCTGATGTGGATGGCTGTGCTGAAGCTGGAGCAACTGGAGGAACTGGAGAGGCTCTGGCTATGGGGGGAGAGGCAGCAAGTATACCCTCAGGTATAAGACGTGGGGATGCTCTCCTAGCAGCTGGAGCCTGAGCTGGCTGTGGAAGCTCTGGCTGCTCCATCCTATAAGCTGTCATGTTGCTCCATTTTTCGAAAGTAAACACATCTCTACAAATCTTCTTTCGCTCCAACTGAGGCTCTGCTGGGTATCCCAGATGCTCAAGAATTTGGCATAGCAGCCTCGGGAAGAGAAGAGGAATGGCATCAGCTTTGGGCAACTTTTTCTTATGCACCTTCTCTTCAAAATAGAGAAGGGCAGCCATGATCAAGTGGTGAGGGCCAAAAAAGTATCCCTCTGACATTCTGAACAAAGTCTCCAACATAATTCCTCTTCTCTGGGTCCAATGATGGAGGGGATAAATATTATGCAGTAAGAGGGCATCAATGAGGAACATCCTTGGGGGAAGTTCCCCCCTCAACAAATACGGATTTCTGGAAGCTCCTCCCGACAGGATATGCACCATCTCTAGCTGAGATGGATTGGCCCAAGCTCAGAAATCATCAAAATGGCTGGGCTCATATGGAATATGCAAAGCCTCAGCTATATGCCGAGCTCCCAAGATGCCATGCCTACCATCAATAGTGAAATGAATTAAGGTAGGATCCCTGACCTGTCGAGTAGTCATGGATTGATAAAAATCCATTGCTATTCTCGGATAGAAGAAGTTTCGCGGGGTCAGAAGCTGCTCCATTCGAAATCTGCGCAACAATTGGAATGATCCTTCAAGCTCTGGGTGCAACTGGAAAGCGGCTATGTCAAAGCATAGCTCCGAATGGAATGGCCGGGCTCGGCAATCCAAACTGCCTTCAATTGGAGGCTGAGTGAGCATTGGACGCCTGAGAATCTCTTCAGGAGCTGTTTCAGATGGAATTTGGGGCTCAGAAGGCGGCGGCTGGCTTGCTTGAGTCTTCGCAGGCGGTGCCGGAGATGGCACCGGAGATGGAACTAGGGGCAGGGGATGCAACAGGGGACGAAATAGGGGATTGCCCTGTCAAGTCGATGGGCTCCGAGCTTTCCACTCTAGCTCACTTTTGCAGGGGACGGCCCCCTGACCTGGTAAGATAGCGCCTCGTCGGAGGCGTTTGCAATGTC